>NW_021257774.1:0-842 GCF_002162155.2 Triticum dicoccoides | reverse complement strand
TTGATGGATACTTCAGCCCACAGAGGGTAATGACTGCGCGAATCCACGGAGGAGTCCACCCCCAAAGGGTCCATGAAGAAGCAATCTTGTCTATTCCACCATGGCTTACGTCCACGAAGGAGTACCCTCTCTCGGGTAGGTCTTCACGACTAGGCGATCTCCTTGCCCTTACAAACTCTTTGGTTCAACTCCACAAGATCTTGGAGGCTCCCAACTGACACCTAACCAATTTAGGAGACACCACTCTCCAAAAGGTAGTAGATATGTAGTTGACGATGAACCCCTTACTCTTGTACTTCAAATGATAGTCTCCTAAACACTCAATAACTCTCACTCAGATTTGGCTTGGGTAGGAGAATGATTGGAGTGGAAAGCAACTTAAGGAGGCTAGAAATCAAGGTTCAAATGGATGAAATAGAATCTCTAGATCTCAACATATGAGTAGGTGGTTCTCTCTCAGAAAATGAATGGTGAAAGTGTTGTTTCGTTCTGATGGCTCATAGATACTAGGTGGGGGTGAAGGGGTATATATAGCCTTCACCAAAATCCAACCATTACACACTTTTGACTCAACTCGGTGACACCGATCCAAAATCTCTGTGAAACCAACCTATGTAAAAGATATGACGTTGGGCCTTTCGGTGGGACCAAAATGAGAATCTTGGTGCCACCAAAATGTGATGACCCTGTGTTTCGGTAATTTCGATTGTTTCAACTTGGTAATTCCAAAGTGAAGCAACAAGGTTATAGAAACTTGGTCGGTGCAAATTGGTGCGACCGATCGTCATCTCGGTGAGACCGAAACTCTAGGGTTTGGCTATGGCAATGTATAGGATCAACTC
>NW_021257773.1:0-1490 GCF_002162155.2 Triticum dicoccoides | reverse complement strand
GAGTCCACATATTCACCATATCAATACACCACTATGGATCCGCTCCCGTCTCCCTACGAGAACGCCATCCATAGCACTCACGCTTATCTTGCGTATTTTAGAGTATCCACTTTCACTTGTCTATGAACTGATATAAGCAACCCAGAAGTCCTTTACCGCGGACACGGCTATTCGAATAGATGATATTAACCCTGCAGGGGTGTACTTCTTCATACATGTTTCCACCACTTAGCGTCTGCACACGACATGTGCTCGACAGACTTCAAGCGAAAGCCGACGTGGGTGTAGACCACGACCTACCTAAACACTCAAGTCTCTAGTCCAGGTTTATCGCCTATTCGGGTTCCATCCATGAGGAGATCCGGCCGGAGTTTCGCTCACAGCCCCAAACGATGTGAACAGGGTTCCGTGACACCAAACGGGTGCCCGGTTTACCCGACCACGTGCCTACCGCATCACAGCCCACCCCTACGGTCAGCGCTGTCCACGGCCTCCAGCATACTACAAACACCAGAAACTACTTGCAACTCCTGGACAGAGGACAAGGGTGATTAAGAAGTCGAGCGGGGTCATATTTCAGGGCCCAATGTATGGTAGTAGCTGAGTCATGGATCACAAACACAGAACTCAGTTCCTAAGGACGACTTCAATGAGACAACCCACCATGTACTCCTACATGGCCTCTCACCGCTACCTTTAACAAATCATGTTCACACACTTAGCTCTCAATGGTAGGACATGTTCACACACCTCTGATCCATTCCCGATGAATCAGACCTGACACAACTCTAAGCAGTAGCAGGCATGACAAACAAGCAAGAATGAGTAGGCACAACAGGGCTCAAACAACTCCTACTCATGCTAGTGGGTTTCATCTATTTACTGTGGCAATGACAGGTCATGCAAAGGATAAAGGGGTTCAACTACCGCAACAAGTAACAGATGAATCGTTGTTGTCCTAATGCAGTAAAAGAGAGCAGGAGCGAGAGAGTGGGTTTGTATCGGAATGAACAAGGGGGTTTTGCTTGCCTGGCACTTCTGAAGATAGCATTGAGTCTTCATCAGTGTCAACGATCACATCATCGGTATCACATCTATCGAGAGGGGACAAATACCGGCAACATAGAAGGGAACACAATCAATGCAATGCACAATATGATGCATGATCATGACATGGCAAAATGAATGTGTTTTGAGCTAATGCAACTAGCAACAGATTAAATGAAGTTGGTTTGAATACAAGATTCAAATTTAAACTCCATATGTGATTATTCAAATGCCATTTAATTGATTTGTGCTAAACAGCAGCTATAAGTTGTTCTAACATGCATGAAAATGGTACAGATGGATTCCTTGAATTTTTCTGATAATTTTTCATATATAAATTATTTAATTTGGAGTTACGGTTAATTTTCTATGATTTATTGAAGTTTAGGGCATTTTCTGAAATTTCCTGAATTATAATAAATCCAGAAATGATTATGGCGTCA
>NW_021257772.1:0-412 GCF_002162155.2 Triticum dicoccoides | reverse complement strand
TGATTATACGATCACTAGCTCATCGTAGAGCACCGTACTGCACCCTACTGACCCGCCACATAGTCGACGTGGCACTTTGTTGACTGGTTAAATTGTCACCTGGTTTCTGGGTCCCACCTGTCAGTTGGTAGAGCAAAGAAACCAGTTAAACAAAACTTTATGCAGGCGCGACACGAGTCCAACCCTTGCGCGCGAACCACCCTGGCTGTGTATGTGAGTGCATGCACGTGTACTCCCTCGGTCATCTAACAAAGAGTGTACATCGGCTATAAAACAAAGAGTGTAGTACATGATGTACATCTACACTTCCAATGCATTTAGGCTTTAATCTAAATCGATATTGATTGACTAATGCACCAACTTGTGCTGTAGGTATAGGCTACATGTCTATCCTTAATGACAGCATGCAACG
>NW_021257771.1:0-1075 GCF_002162155.2 Triticum dicoccoides | reverse complement strand
ATGAAAAGAGTGATAATCAAAATAAAAAACTAAGAAATAAAAATCTGAAATTCAAAATGAAATAATAGTGATAAAAGGAAAGAATGAAGGGAAAATAGGAAGAAGGAAAAAAGAAACAAAAAGAACCGAAACACGGAAAAAAATTGTAAAATTAAAAAATGTTCACAAAATTGGAAAAATATCATGATTATTTTTCTACACTGAAACTCGAAATAAAAAACATGATTTTTTTAAAAAATCCATAATTTCAGAAAATGATCATGACTTTTTATTAAAAAATGGAAATGCAAAAACACCATGAATATTTTATAAATGTGTAGATGAAACTTGCCAACAACCCTTCTCCCACTACTAATTGCAATCTCATCGTAGGCATGCAGTTGCATGTCGAGGGTGGACTTCCAACTACGTCAAAAAGCGGTGGGGTCTAGTTGCGTGTGGAGGATAGACTTGTAACTCAGACAAAAATGGGCCGGGCCCCATTTACAATGACATTTTAATTAATAATATGATAAATATAATGATAATGGAGAACCGAGGTAGATGGGTTTTACATGAACCTTGCATGATTTATTTAGAACAATACTATAACTGTGAGAACAAACTATTAGACTCTATTCGAACTTAGAGTTTGATTGTGTGAGGATTTTTCTTTTTGTCCTCGGTGGGGGAAGCCAACGTTCGGCCTGAGCTCCTGCATCCGGACGACGACAAAGTAGATGGGTCTTCAATGGATCTTGCATGATCAATTTAGAATCCATAACTGAGACAACGAAATAACTGGTCTTGTTAGTAGTATCTTGCATGATGGTCCAAAGAATGCATTTGGTTGAATAAATCTCCGAAAGTTCCTCGAAGAAAATATACAAAGTCAAATCTTGTATGACACCTCTCACGAATTTTAACTTTCTAGAGTTTACATTTCAGAACTCTAAAATTATGATAAAAAAATTCAAAATATTGAGTTATAATTTGACATGTTGCAACTCAAATTCCGTGGAAGAATACATAATCAAATTTCAGTCCCAACCAGGATTGTTTTTATATAGAACGTAGCTCAGTGTCCTTCTTCCCC
>NW_021257770.1:0-533 GCF_002162155.2 Triticum dicoccoides | reverse complement strand
GCTCGTCTCGGCGTCCGTCGTCGCTACCGCGACGATGTCCGCCTCGACTCGCGTTACGCTAAGACAGGATGGCACGGGTATCACGTGCTCCTCTCGGCGTCCGTCGTCGCTACCGCGACGACGTCCGCCTCGACTCGCGTTACGCTAAGACAGGGTGGCACTGGTGTCACGTGCTCGTCTCGGTGTCCGTCGTCGCTACTGCGACAACGTCCGCCTCGACTCGCGTTACGCAAAGACAGGGTGGCACTGGTGTCACGTGCTCGTCTCGGTGTCCGTCGTCGCTACCGCGACGATGTCCGCCTCGACTCACGTTACGCTAAGACAGGGTGGGAATGGTGTCACGTGCTCGTCTCGGCGTACGTCGTCGCTACTGCGACGATGTCCGCCTTGACTCTGGTTACGCTAAGACAGGGTGGCACTGGTGTCATGTGCTTGTCTCGGCGTCTGTCGTCGCTACCGCGACGACATCCGTCTCGACTCGCGTTATGCTAAGACAGGGTGGCACGGGTGTCACGTGCTCGTCTCGGCGTCCG
>NW_021257769.1:0-673 GCF_002162155.2 Triticum dicoccoides | reverse complement strand
GGGGCGGCGCGCGATGGGCTACGGGCGCAGCGAAAAAGTTGGATCGAGAAGAAGTGGTGGTCGATGAAACTGATTTTTTCATAAGTGCCATATATATAGGAGGGGTCTTTAGTACCGGTTGGAGCCACCAACCGGTACTAAATGCCAATTTTCGCCAGGCCAAGGGGCGGGAAACGGCCCCTTTAGTACCGGTTTGTGCCACGAACCGGTACTAAAGGCCCATCATTAGTACCGGTTGGAGCCGCCAACCGGTACTAATGGTTGGGTGCTGCCACCGGCGGTACACAATGTTTGGTCCCACCTCGCCGAGCAAAGGGCAGCCGCACTGGTTTATAAACCCACCCGCGGCTGCTTCTTCGAGCTTCTCTATATAGCAGGCTTCTGGGCCTAACTAGGGCGCGCTGCCCTGTGAGTCTGATAGCCCTTGTGGGCCTGCATTATTATTAGTGTTTACTATATTATTATAATTCATGATGAATAGATAAAAAAATCATAAATGAAACTTTGTTTTGCAAAGTGACGTGGCTAGCAGCCTATCACATCCTCCCACGAAAGAGAATAAAGCCATCGGAATATAACGACTTCTAACCAACTGATGCATGCCGTTTTGTTTCTCCAAGAGCATGATGATCTCACAAGTTTCTCCAAAAACAATGTGTGTGTGTGTGTGTGT
>NW_021257768.1:0-1774 GCF_002162155.2 Triticum dicoccoides | reverse complement strand
GGTCTCCTCCAACCTCTTGCCATTCCAGAATGGAAGTTTGACCACATTGAAATGGACTTCGTGACTGGGTTTCCAAAGTCCAAGCGTGGCAATGATGCTATATTTGTTGTCATCGACAAGCTCACCAAAGTGGCTCACTTTCTGCCTATCAAAGAGTCGATCACTGCAGCTCAATTGGCGGAACTCTATACCTCTCGCATTGTCTCTCTGCACGGTATTCCTCAAGTGATCTCTTCAGACCGTGGCAGCATCTTTACCTCGAAGTTTTGGGATTCTTTTCAGAAGGCCATGGGCACCAACATCCGCTTCAGCACTGCTTTCCATCCTCAAACAAGCGGTCAAGTCGAGCGTGTCAACCAAATTCTTGAAGATATGCTCAGGGCTTGTGTGATCTCCTTCGGCATGAAGTGGGAGGATTGTCTTCCTTATGCTGAATTCTCATACAACAACAGTTTTCAAGCAAGTTCGGGCAAGTCCCCATTTGAAATTCTGTATGGCAGGAAGTGCCGTACCCCTCTCAACTGGTCTGAAACCGGTGAACGTCAGTTGCTGGGTAATGACTTAATCACAGAAGCAGAAGAAATGTGCAAAGTCATTCGTGATAACCTCAAAGCAGCCCAATCCCGCCAGAAGAGCTACTATGATAGTAAGCACCGTGATTTGGCTTTCGAGATCGGAGATCATGTTTACCTCCGTGTCTCTCCTATGAAAGGTACTCGTCGCTTCAGTATCAAAGGGAAGCTTGCCCCTAGATACGTGGGACCTTTCAAGATTGTCAGCAAGAGAGGCGACCTCGCCTATCAACTCGAGCTTCCTTCAAACTTTGCAAATGTTCATGACGTGTTCCATGTCTCTCAGCTTCGAAAGTGCTTCAAGACTCCCGACCGCACCGTCAACTTCGAGGACATTGAGCTCCAAGAAGATCTCTCCTATCGTGAGCACCCAGTTGCTATTCTTGAAGAGACTGAACGCAAGACTCGCAACAAGTCAATCAAATTTCTCAAAGTCAAGTGGTCACACCATTCCGACCGTGAAGCTACCTGGGAACGCGAGGATCACCTCCGTTCTGAGTACTCGGAGTTCTTTCAGTCCTAGATCTCGGGACGAGATCTTTTCATAGTGGTGGAGCGTTGTAACGCCCCAGATATACTTTCCCAATTTGTATCCAACTCTTGCCGTTTCCGGCGTTAAGTTATATTTATTTCTCGGGTTCGGGTCTTTGTCTCCGTGTGTTATTTTCTTTTGCATGCATCTCATATCATGTCATCATGTGCATTGCATTTGCATACATGTTCATCTCATGCATTCGAGCATTTTCCCCGTTGTCCGTTTTGCATTCCAGCGCTTCGTTCTCCTCCGGTGGTCATTTCTACCTTTCTTTCGTGTGTGGGGAGTAAACATTTCCGGATTGGACCGAGACTTGCCAAGCGGCCTTGGTTTACTACCGGTAGACCGCCTGTCAAGTTTCATACCATTTGGACTTCGTTTGATACTCCACCGGTTAACCGAGGGACCGAAAAGGCCTCGTGTGTGTTGCAGCCCAACACCCCTCCAATTTGGCCCAAAACCCACCAAACTCTGCTCCATGTCCTAGAGCGTTCGATCACGATCGCGTGGACGAAAACCGCACCTCATTTGGAGTCTCCTAGCTCCCTCTATGCCTATATATAGCCCCCTCCATTTTCGGATCTCTCCTCCCCCTCGAAACCCTAGTTTCAAAAAAAAACCTCCCCGCACCGACGGATGTGTCCGCCCCCGGCCGGACAGCGTCCAC
>NW_021257767.1:0-385 GCF_002162155.2 Triticum dicoccoides | reverse complement strand
AATAACGCGCTTCGCCAATTTCTAATTCAGGCGGGCGTAGCTTAGCTTGGGACCAAGCACGTGCAACAGTTATTGTCTTCTTCATGCCCCGTAAGTTGCTTCTGTCATGCATGTAAACAAAGACGCCACCGACAGTAACGGCATGCATAGTGAGGTCGTTGCCCGGCATGATCTTGCTTTGAGCTGCTTGGAGACTTGCTTTGAGCTGCTTGGATGATACTGCTTCAGTGTATTCTTGCTTGTTTGTCCTATTTTTTCAGTGAAATGCTGAAGATATGTAGTTGATTGCCAGTATTTGATCGCCCTGCAATATTTTTTGACTTGGTTATTTGTATATTGTACGAGCTTGAATATTGAATAAGTAGCGTATCTATTAAATTATATG
>NW_021257766.1:0-655 GCF_002162155.2 Triticum dicoccoides | reverse complement strand
AAATGATGAGTAATAGTCCATGAATCGCGTCAGAATTGGCCAAAACTGTGAGTGTTGACGACAGAGACACAAACGCACCCCGGGGATTGTAAATAATGGAAATCGCTCTGGGACGCCAAAACGGTGAGTAATAGTACACAAAACGGACCAGAAATTGGCCAAAATTGTGAGTGTCATTGACCGACACGTAAACGCACCACGGGGTTCGTAACTCATGGAAATCACGCTTGGACCAAAAAACAGAGTAATAGTCCAAGAAACGGGCCAGAATCGGCCAAACTGCGAGTATTGATGACCGACACGTAAACGCACCCTGCGGTTCGTTAACCGTGGAAATCACTCCGGGACCCCAAAACTAAGTAATAATGCAAGAAATGGGCCAAAATCGTCCCAAAATGCGCTTGTTGATGATCGACACGTAAGCACACCATGGGGTCAAACAACCGTGGAAATCACTTTGGGGCCCCAAAACGGTGAGTAATAGTCCATGAAACGGGCCAGATTCGGCCAAAACAGTGAGTGTTGATGACCGACACGTAAATGGACCTTAGGGTTCAACCACTATGGAATCGCTTCGGGACCCCTAAATGATGAGTAATAGTCCACGAATCGCGTCAGAATTGGCCAAAACTATGAGTGTTGACGACAGAGACGC
>NW_021257765.1:0-1121 GCF_002162155.2 Triticum dicoccoides | reverse complement strand
GGATGGGGCGAGGCCGCCTCATCCGTCGCCTCGGTTCTGCATCCTCGCCACGCAGCTCCCATGCGCTTGGGGGCGCGGACGGTGGAAGCGGGAAACTGGGCCGTCGCGAGCAGAGGCAGCGGGTCGGCCCCGACTCCCTGCTCTTCCCGTGCCTTGATTCGCTGAGCGGGGCGGCCGAGCCCCCACCCCGCTCCTTTATAAAGAGCGGGAGGGGAGCGCAGAAGCCCGCACTCTCTCATCTCCTCCTTTCTTCAGTTTCTGCTCCCCTTTCTCTCATTCGCCATGGAGAAAGGGAACCCTGGCCCTTCATCGGTGGCGGCGAGGGTCGCCGCCAGACAGCGCACCTCTCCCTCTCCCGCGCCCGTGGTGGCAGAGCCAGCCATAAGGGGAAGAGGGAGGGGGCGAGGTCGTGGACGAGGTCGAGGGCGAGGTCGAGGCGCTCGGGGAAGAGGCGGACGGGGCGGCGTGCCAGCTTCGCCTCCGCGGGTGGTTCCTCTCCCCACGGCGGTCCATATAGGGGACGACCCTTGCGAGTTCTTCGTCAGGCTGCGCCGGGCGCCCCGTCGTCGCCTCTGGCTTCCAGCTCCGTTTGCGAGCGTGATGGAGTTGGACCCGCCCGAGACGTTGAGACTGCACATGAGGGGCTGTGAACTGATCCACGGACACCTATGGGGACCGGGCCCCTTTCGGTTCGGAGGGGGGCGGAGGTCGCGCAAAGAGCGGATCGAGGCAGTACACGCGAGCAATTTACCCAGCTTCGGGCCGCACGGATGCGTAAAACCCTACTGCTGCTTGTTTGTGTATCGGATTTTTGCTCAGGAGCGATGGACGCTACCAGACCAAGCGTGAGAGTGTTCTTGGTGCCTCGAATGAGCCGAACCTCTCCCCAAAGCCAACCCCCCTCTACGTTGCGCATGGGCCTCCTTTTATACTCTCAAGGGGTCACCGACAGGTGGCAACATAGACTAGAAGGGTAAAAGTGGAAAAGAATGCGGTAGGTGCAGCTACCGCTACTATGGATACAGTGCACCCTACCTAACTCTGACGGCAGGGGACAAGGTCATTGAATGCCTGTCTAAGTTGCCTAAACAGTGCAAAAAGTGACTGTTAGGTGCGCCACC
>NW_021257764.1:0-1877 GCF_002162155.2 Triticum dicoccoides | reverse complement strand
GACTTTGAAGCCACCATAATGGGTGCATGAAGCCTTGGACGAAATATACAAGATGCCACTTCATAAATTTCGTCTCGAGGCTATTTTAGGTGCTGCGTCACCTTATTATTGGGCCAGGCCCATGTAATTTCGAAATACATAAGTATAGGCTATTTTTAGAGTCCGTATGTGTGGGGAAACAAGAGATAGGGTTGATTTCGGACCCCTCCACCAAGGGCCACGAAATTCCCCCCTCTTCCTCCATATATACAGCCCTTAGGGCATCGTTTAGACTTTGGGTTTTGTTTAGATTAAAAGTTCGCCATAGCTGCAACTTCGCGTACTTCGTTTGTGTTCAACGACCAGACAAAGGCGTCACAGAACCCCACCTTGATCAATAAAGCTTTCATCTTATATTCGCGATATCCAGATTGCAATCTCAGTTTCTTGCTTGTTGATGAGAACATGACTACCTTGGATATGACCAAAAATATTGCATATATGCATATTTGTCAGGTGATTTCTAGTGCAAACTATTCAATAATCTATTTATGTTATCCAGAACAAAAATACTTCACACACTTTTGTGTTTTGTCTAATTGCAGGTGTATGGGACATTTGTACAATCCACATATGAAGATAAGGAAGAAAGAGATGTTTATTTGCTGTCCAAAAAGTTCTCTCACGTCACTTTTGGCCCAAGAGAAGATAGAGTCCAAGTCTCTCACGTTCTGGATTCAGATTCGGACTGCACAGACATACCTGACTCAAAATGCACACAAGTTTTTCATACGGACTCCGAATTGGGTGATTCTTTTTTTGTTGGAAACTAGATTTCGTGCACTTTCCAACCCAATTGGAGTCACCTTCAAATTCGTCCGGAGCGTTGAGTTGTGGACGAAACAATCTGATGCTGCAGCAGAATCCGAGTCAAACTACAAGTACAAAGGTGTTACATCACCTCCACTTGGGCTCATTGGCCTTGTACGACCTAGATTTAGTTTTAGGCTGCCTTGGGACGTCCTCCCACCTCCTTGGCCGCCACCCCTTGCTCCTATATAAGTAGATCCATCTAGTAGCTTTTTCCTTGGGTTTTGTTTAGTTAAAAGTTAGCCATTGCAACTTCGTGTACTTCGTTTGTGTCCAACGACCAGACCAAGACCGTTTCCGGATCCCCACCTTTATCAATACTTCATATATACTCGCAATATTCAGATTGCTTTTATCATATTCTTGCTTGTTCTTCGATTGCTTGCAGGAATAGACCTTCGTGGTCAGGTTGATTGTGCTCTGGCGTGGTCAATAACCTCTCGGAGTTGGTTTAGCGATTGCTAAGGCGCAATGTCGTGCACGTTTGTAGTCGAATCGTCAAAGTCGTCTCCACCAAATCGATAGTTATCATCTCATCGAAAGATCGGGACACCCTGACTCTATCAAGTGGTATCAGTTTTCAGGTTGCTCGGTGAGAATTTCCAGTTTTCCTAGATTAGATTTATTTTCTTACCTATTGTCCAAGAAAAAGCCACAAAAAAGAGTTAGATCTATTCATCCTTGGTCCAAGCCAGTCTGAGCCTTTGCAATTTTCTTTTCATTGCTTGCATAGTTGAATCATCGGTTGCATCGTCGTGTCGAGTTGCTGGTCTTAGTGTCTAGTTCCTTTAGAGTTTCGAGTTCTATTCACATTAGTCACGCAGCCGCTGCATCATTATCCCATCCGCTGTCCACCATCCAATCCACCAATTTCCACCACGTGCTATGCACTGTTTATTGTCATAATCATAGTTGAGGTCACTCACATCTTCGCCTGATCGAATCTGCATCTTATCTAGTTTGTCTTGGAAAGAGGGAGAAAAAGAAGATAAAGAAAAAAAAAGAGAGAAAAAAGGAAAGAAAAAAAA
>NW_021257763.1:0-497 GCF_002162155.2 Triticum dicoccoides | reverse complement strand
GGCTTCGCCCGTGAGATTTTTGGTGAAGGGGCAGGCTTTGAAGATTTAGGCTTCTTCAACTTCTTTGGCTTCGGCGCTGCAGGCGCTTCATCTGATTCAGCGTCAGCTGCAGGCTCATTCATGGCTGTCCCTTGAACCAAGATATGGGTGATGAGACCTTCAAGGTTGTAGAAAGGACCGACGACATTGGGTTCTGCATCCCGTGTCCCGTCAGCCCTTGGAGCAGAAGGACCAGGGTTGAAGTCTAGTCCCAATGTCTTCTTGTTCTGCTTCGCTGAGTTCTGGGCAAACTGAAAGTTGCGCTTGAACAGAATGTCATCACGACACCATAACAGTGACGATGGGTCAGCATCAGCAGGCTGTGGTCCATGGACCATGCAGGATAGAAGCCTTGTTCAATGGCTTCATCTCTGGTCCGGGGTTGAAGATTTTTGTAGAGGATGTCTCCCCATGGTCGCTTGATGGCATTCTTTTCAGCATATTCCTTTGTCACAAAT
>NW_021257762.1:0-697 GCF_002162155.2 Triticum dicoccoides | reverse complement strand
ACGACGGACGCCGAGACGAGCACGTGACACCATGGCCACCCTGTCTTAGCGTAACGCAAGTCGAGGCGGACGTCGTCGCGGTAGCGACGACGGACGCCGAGACGAACACGTGACACCATTCCCACCCTGTCTTAGCGTAACGCGAGTCGAGGTAGACGTCGTCGTGGTAGCGATGACGGACGCCGAGACAAGCACGTGACACCACTCCCACCCTGTCTTAGCGTAACGCGAGTAGAGGCGGACGTCGTCGCGGTAGCGACGACGGACGCCGAGACGAGCACGTGACACCATTCCCACCCTGTCTTAGCATAACGCGAGTCGAGGCGGACATCGTCTCGGTAGCGACGACGGACGCCGAGACGAGCACGTGACACCACTCCCACCCTGTCTTAGCGTAACGCGAGCTGAGGCGGACGTCGTCGCGGTAGCGACGACGGACGCCGAGACGAGCACGTGACACCATTCCCAACCTGTCTTAGCGTAACGCGAGTCGAGGCGGACGTCGTCGCGGTAGCGGCGACAGACGCCGAGACGATCACGTGACACCATTCCCACCCTGTCTTAGTGTAATGCGAGTCGAGGCGGACGTCGTCGCGGTAGCGACGACGGATGCCGAGACGAGCACGTGACACCACTCCCACCCTGTCTTAGTGTAACGTGAGTCGAGGCGGACGTCGTCGCGGTAGCGACGACGGAC
>NW_021257761.1:0-833 GCF_002162155.2 Triticum dicoccoides | reverse complement strand
CTATACTATGCTTTCACAACTTGACTTCAAAATATTTGGTTTGGAGACCATCAAAGATCAATATGTGCATGATGCTGATTTTAAAGATGTAATGCAGAATTGTAAAGAAGGAAGAATGTGGAACAAGTTCGTCGTTAACGATGGATTTGTGTTTCGTGCTAACAAGCTATGCATTCCAGCTAGCTCCGTTCGTCTTCTGTTGTTGCAGGAGGCGCATGGAGGAGGATTAATGGGACACTTTGGCGTGAAGAAGATGGAGGACGTACTTGCTTGATAGAGGCGGGGGTGTCCCGATCTTTCGATGAGATGATAACTATCGATTTGGTGCAGACGACTTTGACGATCCGACTACAAACGTGCACGACGTTGCGCCTTAGCAATCGCTAAACCAATCTCCTGAGGTTACTGACGATGCCGAAAGCACGGTCAGCCTGACCACGAAGGTCTATTCCTGCAAGCAATCGAAGAACAAGCAAGAATATGATAAAGCAATCTGAATATTGCAAATATATATGAGGTATTGATAATGGTGGGGATCCGGAAGCGGTCTTGGTCTGGTCGTTGGACACAAACGAAGTACACGAAGTTGCAATGGCTAACTTTTAACTAAACAAATCCCAAGGAAAAGCTACTAGATGGATCTACTTATGTAGGAGCAAGGGGTGGCGGCCAAGGAGGTGGGAGGACGTCCCAAGGCAGCCTAAAACTAAATCTAGGTCGTACAAGGCCAATGGGCCCAAGTGGAGGTGATGTAACACCTTTGGACTTGTAGTTTGACTCGGATTCTGCTGCAGCATCAGATTGTTTCGTCCACAACTCAACGCTCCGGACGA
>NW_021257760.1:0-794 GCF_002162155.2 Triticum dicoccoides | reverse complement strand
GGGGGAGTGGCCGGCTGGGCCCTTGCCCAGTTGGGCCGGTGGCCGAATGGGCCGGCCTGTTGGGTCGGCTGGCCCGGGGGTTCTTTTCCTTTTCTTCTTTTAGTTTTAGTTTTCTATTTTCTGTTATTATTTCTTTTCTGTTTTAGTTCATTTAAAAGTATTTAGGCATTTTATAAAAATGTGTTTACTGCACTATAATTACCTATGCCATTTTTGGCACAGACCGAACATTTTTGTTATGATGTTTGAAAACTTTTGATGTTTGACAATAGTTAAATTTTTAATTTGAAAAGTTTCGAACCGACGCGAGATTAGCAACAGTAAACGAGGTGACATGGCATCATTAGCTGAGGTTCACTGTAGCTTAAATACCCGGGCGTTACAAATCTCCTCCACTACAAGAAATCTCGTCCCGAGATTTAGGAGGTAGAAGGAAACAGTGCGGGGTATTCATCACGAAGACGATCCTCGCGTTCCCAGGTGGCTTCGTCTTCAGAGTGATTCGACCACTGGACCTTCAGGAACTTGATCGCCTTCTGACGTGTGCGGCGTTCAGCTTGGTCGAGAATGCGGACCGGATGCTCTTTATAGGAGAGGTCCTGTTGCAATTCGAGCGCTTCATGGTCCACTGCTCGGATTGGGTCCTTGAAGCAGCGTCGAAGTTGTGACACGTGGAACACATCGTGAACCTGAGAAAGGTTCGACGGAAGCTCCAGTTGATATGCCACCTTTCCACGCCTTTCCAGAATAGTGAATGGGCCAATATAGCGAGGAGCTAGCTTGCCCTTGATCCC
>NW_021257759.1:0-530 GCF_002162155.2 Triticum dicoccoides | reverse complement strand
GAGATGACACAAATCATCGAGGGCAAGGATGGTATTTCTCTTCATGAATTCAATCGATATCCTGGAAGAGCTCAAAATGTTGATGATGATCATGACACATTTGTAGAGAGGTTTCATGAAGATATAATAGCTCATCGACGACATCAAGCAAAAGGAAGGATGGAGCGAAAATTTATTAAAACCACGGATACGACACAAACTCGGAATCAAGCTTGTTGTTCAACGCGAAATGATATGACGAGGAGAGTCGACGTAAGCTTAGCTCATCATCAAAAATTGTGCTTCGAAAAGAAGGACCAGGTAGCACAGTTAAAATTATCAAGACAATGATATAGCCAAACAGGCTAGGAATGGCGTGATCGGGTACAAACTCGTACTTAAAGAAGTTTACTAAGAGTTGTTGAACCGTAGTGCAGACTCAATTCAGTTATCGGTGTCTTTGAGTGATTAATAACTCAGAGCCCACGAAAAACTGTAATCAGTGAGAATGCAGCACTTGATGAAGAACTCATAAGAAGTCATGCAGTTCC
>NW_021257758.1:0-1217 GCF_002162155.2 Triticum dicoccoides | reverse complement strand
GCCTCTTGGCATGCTTGCTCGTTGTCCTCTTCAACATAATTCGCAACCCGGGGCGAGTCGTGACGAATATCACTTGGGAGGACAGCCCCAGCCCCCATAAACCATGAAAAAGGTGTATATCCCGTAGATCGGTTTGGGGTGGTATTTATACTCCATAACACAGATGGTAATTCTTCCACCCAACAACCCGGCGTCTGCTTCAAAGGGACCATAAGCCGAGGCTTGATACCCTTCAGGATTTCTTGATTCGCCCTCTCAGCTTGACCATTAGACTGGGGGTGAGCCATGGACGCTACATCAAGCCAGATGTGCTCTCGTTGGCAAAACTCCTCCATCTCACCTTTAGAAAGGTTCATACCATTATCTGTGATGATGCTGTGTGGAAAGCCAAAATGGAAAATAATCTTTTTGAGAAATTGAACCGCCGTGGCTGCATCACATTTACTGATGGGCTCCGCTTCAACCCATTTGGTGAACTTGTCAACCGCCACCAACAGGTGGGTCTTCTTGTCCTTGGAGCGCTTAAAGGTCCAACCATATCAAGCCCGCAAGTAGCAAACGGCCAAGTGATGGGAATCATGCGTAACTCTTGAGCCGGAACATGAGCTCGACGTGAAAATTTCTGACAAGCGTCACACCGCTTTACCAAGTCTTCCACATCAGAATGAGCTGTCAACTAGTAGAACCCGTGTCGGAAAGCTTTAGCCACCAAGGAGTTTGAACCGGCATGGTGACCGCAATCCCCTTCATGGATTTCACGTAGAATCTCTTGTCCTTCTTCAGGAGAAACACAACGTTGGAATGCGCCTGAAACGCTAGAACGGTGCAACTCGCCATTGTGAACAACCATAGACTTGGACCGCCGGACTATCTGTCTGGCGAAAAGTTCGTCATCTGGTAATTCGCCCCGGTTCAGATACGCCAAATATGGAACCGTCCAATCCGGAGTGGCATGTAAAACGGCTACCAACTGGGCCTCCAGATCAGGAACAGCTAAATCCTCCTCTGTAGGCAACTTTACAGATGGGTTATGCAAGATATCTAGAAATGTATTGGGTGGTACCGGTTTACGCTGAGATCCCAGCCGGCTTAGAGCATCTGCTACCTCATTCTTGCGCTGGTCGATGTGTTCCACCTGATAACCCTGAAAGTGACCTGCTACAATATCCACCTCACGCCTATAAGCCGCCATGAGTGGGTCCTTAGAATCCCAAGTA
>NW_021257757.1:0-2401 GCF_002162155.2 Triticum dicoccoides | reverse complement strand
ACCCAGCACCCGGCCCCACCTTTGCCACGTGGGTAAGTGGAAACTTATTTCTGAGTTTACGTTTTCTATAAGAGAAAGCGTAAAGTCCCGCTGCCTTTGTCCAGAATATGTTTTCCCTGTTCGAAAGCATATTCTGTTTCGACTGCATCTAAAAGTGCGCTTTCCCTATGCAGAAGATGTATTCCCTCAAAGGCGTTTTCTGTTTTCTCATTCAAGGGCCTATTTGTAGAAATCTTTTTATAGATTGGTCCTTGGAGTTCGTCGGGCTATAACTTTTTGGTCGAGACTCCGAATGAGGTGAATCCAACGCCCACATCTTCGTCTCATCGAGCCCGTTCTGCTCACATCATTTTCACTGTGGTTTCACATACTGAAAATGAACTTTTTTCCCTTTCCCCTCATCAGCCCCATTCGAGAGAGAAACTTTTCCGGTGATTCGTTCCGTGATCTTTCCGCACTTCTTCCCGATGGTTTCTTCATCCCCAAGCAAGCCACAACACCCACTTGCATGACGGCCATGCAGTAGCCATGGTTTTAAACTTGAATATTTAATAAATGTCTGCTTGTTTTGATACGGTAATCATTCTTTTGGTGATGCTTATGGATTTGTGTTCACGTTCATGCTATGTTTTTATGCAACTGGTTATCATGTACTAGTTGCTAGTATCTCCGTCATTTGTCATGATTGGTAGTAGTACATGTTGGTGTTGTTAATGTTCTTCGTTGCATGACTATGGTCGGTTACCAAGTACCATTGGTATGCATGTTTGTTTGCATCTAGTTGGTTAAATGCTTACTTGGTAGTGTTATTGACATGGTATTTATTTCTGATGCTAGTGGTCATGCCATGCTTATGGTAGATTTTTACACCCACGATGCGGCTATAGCTCCCACGTGTCAGGGCATGAGTTAGAGGCATAACCGCATGGTAGGCATTATCGCAAGAGGGGTAATCTTTACAAATCCCATGTACTGGATGAGAAAGGGATAAAAGTCAGCTTACAATCGCCACTTCACACAATACATAAATATAGCATACATCATCCAGAATACAATCAAGGTCCAACTACAGAACCAAAATAAACAAAGAAAACCCCAAATGCTAGATCCCCGATCGCCCCAACTGGGCTCCTCCACTGATCATCCGGTAAAGAAACATAGTAACGACATGAATCCTCGTCGAACTCCCACTTGAGTTCGGTAGCATCCCCTGCACTGGCATCATCGGCACCTGCATATGTTTGGAAGTATATGTGAGTCACGGGGACTCAGCAATCTCGCACCCTCGCGATCAAGACTATTTAAGCTTAAGGGTAGGAAAGGGTAGTGAGGTGGAGCTGCAGCAAAGCACTAAGCATATATGGTGACTAACTTACGCAAAAGAGAGCGAGAAGAGGATCAAAGCACGGTCGAGAAGCTAATAGTGATCAAGAAGTGATCTTTAAGCTACTTACGTTCAAGCATAACACAAGACCGTGTTCTCTTCCCGGACTCCGCCGAAAAGAGACCATCACGGCTACACAGGCGGTTGATTCATTTTAATTAAGTTAAGTGTCAAGTTTTCTACAACCAGATATTAACAAATTCCCATCTCCCCATAACCGCGGGCACGGCTTTCAAAAGTTCAAAACCCTGCAGGGGTGTCCCAACCTAGCCCGTCACAAGCTCTCACGATCAACGAAGGATATTCCTTCTCCCAGGAAGACCCGATCAGACTCGGAATCCCGGTTACAAGACATTTCGACAATGGTAAAACAAGACCAGCAAAGCCGCCTGAATGTGCCGACAAATCCCAATAGGAGCTGCACATATCTCGTTCTCAGGGCACACCGGATAAGCTAAGCGTACAGGTACCAACATGACCTAAGTTGCCAAGGGATGGTCCCGCATGGTGCTCTAGTTTGGACCAACACTCAGAGGAGCAGTGGCCCAGGGGTTTAAAATAAATATGACCCTTGAGTCTGCGGAACCCAATGGAAAAGGCTTAGGTGGCAAATGTAAAACCAAGGTTGGGCCTTGCTAGAGGATTTTTATTCACGGCGCACTATCAAGGGGTTCCCATTATCACCCAACTGCGTAAGGAACGCAAAATCAAGGAACATAACACCGGTATGATGGAAACTAGGGCGGCAAGAGTGGAACAAAACACCAGGCATAAGGCCGAGACTTCCACCCGTTACCAAGTAAATAGATGCATTAAAGTAAACAAGATATAATAACGATATCCCAAAAATATCCATGTTCCAACAAGGAACAAACTTCAAGTTCACCTTCAACTAGCAACACTATAAGAGGGGCTGAGCAAAGCGGTAACATAGCCAAACAACGGTTTGCTAGGAAAGGTGGGTTAGAGACTTGACATGGCAATATGGGAGGCATGATATAGCAAGTGGTAGGTAAC
>NW_021257756.1:0-966 GCF_002162155.2 Triticum dicoccoides | reverse complement strand
ACTCAAAACACGTTGAGCAACTAAACATTCATACCTGTCAGCGTCTTCAGGAGCCATGTATTGCGTCTCATGATCAGAATCATCTCCACCATGTTCTTCACGTGTAATAAGAGCCAAAGTCTCCTCATCATAGTCACTAGCGGACTCATATCCACCATCCGCGGTAGCAATCATCACACGCGGAGATTTGCATTCCCTCGCATAATGACCTCCTCCCTTACAACGACGACAAATAATATCACTTGTGTGCCCTGTTGATGCCATGGAAGAAGAAGAACGCTGTGCAGGCCCCGCAGGTGCGCTCTTGGCAGATAATGGTGGTTGTGCCTGTTTTCTTGTATCACGGCTGGAGGTGGCACCGGATGGAGGTGCTGGTGCAGTTGAAGTAGAAGATGCACGTGGGGTCCATGATGAAGGTCGGCCTGCAGAAAAATTAGTTCGCCCCAATGCTTGTCGATCCTGCACTTCTCGTTCAGCTTTACAAGCAAGATGGAATAAACGAGTGATATTAGTATACTCCTTATAGTCTAAAATGGTCTGAATCTCTCTATTTAATCCACCCAGAAAACGTGCAAGCATAGCTTCATTCTCCTCAACAATACCACATCTAATCATGCCAGTTTGTAATTCCTGATAATATTCTTCTACAGAATTTTTCCCTTGTCTTAAACGCTGCAATTTTTGAAGCAATTCACATTGATAATATGGTGGAACCCAACGCGTACGCATAGCAGTTTTCAAAGCAGCCCAAGTAGTTGGAATAGGATATAATCTACAATGTTCAGACCACCATACACATGCAAAACTAGTGAAAGCACAAACAGCAGCAGCAACTCGTCTCTCCTCAGGATATTGTAAACATGTAAATCGTTGTTCAGTTTCTAACTCCCAAGTAAGATATATATCAGGAACATATCTACCCTCAAATGGTGGAATATTCAATTTCAGTTTAGGAATATGGACATC
>NW_021257755.1:0-388 GCF_002162155.2 Triticum dicoccoides | reverse complement strand
CACAAGCTTTTACCCAGGTTCGGGCCCTCTTGATGGAGGTAAAACCCTACGTCCTGCTCTATTATATTGGATGTGAATAATGGTTACAAGAGTTGATCTACCACGAGATCGTAATGGCTAAACCTGAAAAGCTAGCCTATGAATAAATGATTGTTCTCCTAAAGACTACGCCCCCTCTAGTTTATGTAGGCACCAGGGCCTAGGGTTGATACAGAGTCGGCTTACAAAGAAGGAAAGTATTCGTCCATGCGATAAACTTGTCTTCCACGCTAAGAGGAGTCCCATCCGGATACGGGAACAGGTGTTAACCCTTGTATATTTGCGGCCCATCAGTCCGGCCAGCTAACCTAGCCCGGACACTCGAGGACCCCCAAATCCAGGACTCCCT
>NW_021257754.1:0-405 GCF_002162155.2 Triticum dicoccoides | reverse complement strand
TTTGTAGATAGTAACACTACTATCAGGGTCTGTTTTCCTCTTGAAGATCCATTTATTTTCTATGGCTTGCCGATCATCGCGCAAGTCCACCAAAGTCCACACTTTGTTCTCATACATGGATCCCATCTCAGATTTCATGGCCTCAAACCATTTTGCGGAATCTAAGCTCATCATCGCTTCCTCATAGTTCGTAGATTTATCATGGTCTAGTAACATGACTTCCAGAACACGATTACCGTACCACTCTGGTGCGGATCCTACTTTGGAAGACCTACGAGGTTTGGTAGCAACTTGATCTGCAGTTTCATGATCATCATCATTAACTTCCTAACTAATTGGTGTAGGAATCACTGGAACTGATTTCTGTGATGAACTACTTTCCAATAAGGGAGAAGGTACAATTAC
>NW_021257753.1:0-2615 GCF_002162155.2 Triticum dicoccoides | reverse complement strand
AGGAGCTACTACGAGTACTGGTAAGGTACACATCAATTACATGTATATCACATATACCTTTAGTGTTGCCGGCCTTCTTGTCCGCTAAGTATTTGGGGCAGTTCCGCGCTTCCAGTGACCACTTCCCTCGCAATAAAAACACTCAGTCTCGGGCTTGGGTCCATTCTTTGGCTTCTTCCCGGCAGCTTGCTTACCGGGCGCGGCAACCCCCTTGCCGTCCTTCTTGAAGTTCTTCTTACCCTTGCCTTTCTTAAACTTAGTGGTTTTATTCACCATCAACACTTGATGTTCCTTTTTGATCTCCACCTCCGCTGATTTCAGCATTGAATATACCTCGGGAATGGTCTTTTCCATCCCCTGCATATTGAAGTTCATCAAAAAGCTCTTGTAGCTCAGTGGAAGCGACTGAAGGATTCTGTCAATGACCGCGTCATCCAGGAGATTAACTCCCAGCTATGTCAAGCGGTTATGCAACCCAGACATTCTGAGTATGTGCTCATTGACAGAACTATTTTCCTCCATCTTACAACTGAAGAACTTGTCGGATACTTCATATCTCTTGACCCGGGCATGAGCTTGGAAAACCATTTTCAGCTCTTCGAACATCTCATATGCTCCGTGTTGCTCAAAACTCTTTTGGAGCCCCGGTTCTAAGCTCTAAAGCATGCCACACTGAACGAGGGAGTAATCATCAGCACGTGACTGCCAAGCGTTCATAACGTCTTGGTTCTCTGGGATGGGTGCGTCACCTAGTGGTTCTTCTAGGACATAATCTTTCTTGGCAACTATGAGGATGATCCTCAGGTTCCGGACCCAGTCGTATAGTTGCTGCCATCATCTTTCAGCTTGGTTTTCTCTAGGAACGTGTTGAAGTTGAGGGCAACATTAGCGTGGGCCATTTGATCTACAAGACATAATGTAAAGATTTTAGACTAAGTTCATGATAATTAAGTTCATCTAATCAAATTATTTAATGAACTCCCACTCAGATAGACATCCCTCTAGTCATCTAAGTGAAACATGATCCGAGTCAACTAGGTCGTGTTCGATCATCACGTGAGATGGACTAGTCAACATCGGTGAACATCTTGATGTTGATCATATCTTCTATACGACTCATGCTCGACCTTTCGGTCTTCCATGTTCCGAGGTCATGTCTGTACATGCTAGGCTCGTCAAGTCAACCTAAGTGTATTGCGTGTGTAAATCTGGCTTACACCCGTTGTATTCGAACGTTAGAATCTATCACACCCGATCATCACGTGGTGCTTCGAAACAACGAACCTTCGCAATGGTGCACATTTATGGGGAACACTTCCTTGAAATTATTACGAGGGATCATCTTATTTAAGCTACCGTCGTCCTAAGAAAATAAGATGTAAAACATGATAAACATCACATGCAATCAAATAGTGACATGATATGGCCAATATCATTTGCTCCTTTTGATCTCCATCTTCGGGGCGCCATGATCATCGTCGTCACCGGCATGACACCATGATCTCCATCATCATGATCTCCATCATCGTGTCTTCTTGAAGTTGTCTCGTCATCTATTACTTCTACTACTATGGCTAACGTTTTAGTAATAAAGTAAAGTAATTACATGACGTTTATGTTGATACACGGGTCATAAATAAATTAAGACAACTCCTATGGCTCCTGCCGGTTGTCATACTCATCGACATGCAAGTCGTGATTCCTATTACAATAACATGATCAATCTCATACATCACATATATCATTCATAACATCCTTTTGGCCATATCACATCACACGGCACATGCTGCAAAAACAAGTTAGGCGTCTTTTAATTGTTGTTGCATGTTTTTACGTGGCTGCTATAGGTTTCTAGCAAGAACGTTTCTTACCTACGCCAAAACCACAACGTGATATGCCAATTTCTATTTACCCTTCATAAGGACCCTTTTCATCGATTCCGATCCTACTAAAGTAGGAGAGACAGACACCCGCCAGCCACCTTATGCAACTAGTGCATGTCAATCAGTGGAACCAGTCTCACGTAAGCGTACGTGTATGGTCGGTCCGTGCTGCTTCATCCCATGATGCCGCCGAATCAAGATAAGACTAGTAACGGCAAGTAAATTGACAATATCGACGCCCACAACTGCTTTGTGTTCTACTCGTGCATAGAAACTACGCATAAACCTGGCTCATGATGCCACTGTTGGGGAACGTAGCAGAATTTTAAAATTTTCTATGCATCACCAAGATCAATCTATGGAGTCATCTAGCAACGAGGGAGAGGGGAATGCATCTACATACCCTTGTAGATCGCGAGCGGAAGCGTTCAAGAGAATGGGGTTGATGGAGTCGTACTCGTCGTGATCCAAATCACCGATGACCTAGCGCCGAACGGACGGCACCTCCGCGTTCAACACACATACGATTGAGAGGGGAGTGCAAGGGGAAGGAGAGGTTGATGGAGATCTAGCAGCACGACAGCGTGGTGGTGGAAACAGCGGTGATCTCGGCAGGGCTTCGCCAAGCACAGCGAGAGGGAGAGGTGTCACGGGAGGGAGAGGGAGGCGCCAGGGGCTAGGGTGCGGCTTCCCTACCTCCCCCCACTATATATAGGACCCCTGGGGGGGGGG
>NW_021257752.1:0-387 GCF_002162155.2 Triticum dicoccoides | reverse complement strand
TTGTGCATGCACACGTGAGAGATAAAGAATGCCCGATATGATGGATAGGGGGATGTGTGTGGGTGTGTGCCTTCATGGGAGACCGACCTGAAGAAAAAGTTTGCATGTGTGCGATGGATAATGCCGACTGGTAGTGTGTGGGCATTCATGGACGAGAGAAAGTTAGTGGTACAATTATAAAGAGAAGATGACTGTGTGGGTGTAAAAGACTAGGTGAGGTCATAATCAATGTAAAGTTCAATTCAGGGCCTCCTTTGGTTTGTAGGAAATTTATAGGAATTCAATAGGATAGGATGTGCAGAGGAAAACTTCCTTTGAAGTCATTTGGTTTGTAGGAATGAATTCCTATTCCTATGTAGGATAGGAATCAATCCTTCACATTTTGGA
>NW_021257751.1:0-1102 GCF_002162155.2 Triticum dicoccoides | reverse complement strand
ATCTTATCAAGGTATGTGCTTTGTGAAAGACCTATGAGGCGTCTTGATCTATCTCTATAGATCTTGATGCCTAATATATAAGCAGCTTCTCCAAGGTCCTTCATTGAAAAACTCTTATTCAAGTAGGCCTTAATGCTGTCCAAAAGCTCTATATCATTTCCCATCAAAAGTATGTCATCTACATATAATATGAGAAATGCTACAGAGCTCCCACTCACTTTCTTGTAAACGCAGGCTTCTCCATAAGTCTGCATAAACCCAAACGCTTTGATCATCTCATCAAAGCAAATGTTCCAACTCCGAGATGCTTGCACCAGCCCATAAATCGAGCGTTGGAGCTTGCACACCTTGTCAGCATTCTTAGGATCGACAAAACCTTCCGGCTGCATCATATACAATTCTTCCTTAAGGAAACCATTAAGGAATGCCGTTTTGACGTCCATTTGCCATATCTCATAATCATAGTATGCGGCAATTGCTAACATAATTCGGACGGACTTCAGCTTCGCTACGGGAGAGAAAGTCTCATCGTAGTCAACCCCTTGAACTTGCCGATAACCCTTAGCGACAAGTCGAGCTTTATAGATGGTAACATTACCATCTACGTCTGTCTTCCTCTTAAAGATCCATTTGTTTTCTATTGCTCGCCGATCATCGGGCAAGTCTGTCAAAGTCCATACTTTGTTTTCATACATGGATCCTATCTCGGATTGCATGGCTTCAAGCCATTTGTTGGAATCTGGGCCCGCCATCGCTTATTCATAGTTCGAAGGTTCACCGTTGTCTAACAACATGATTTCCAAGACAGGGTTGCCGTACCACTCTGGTGTGGAATGTGTCCTTGTGGACCTACGAAGTTCAGTAGAAACTTGATCTGAAGTTTCATGATCATCATCATTAACTTCCTCTCTAGTCGGTACAGGCACCTCAGGAACATTTTCTTGAGTTGCGCCATTTTCCGGTTCAAGAGGTAATACTTCATCAAGTTCTACTTTCCTCCCACTTACTTCTTTCGAGAGAAACTCCTTCTCTAGAAAGGATCCATTCTTGGCAACAAAGATCTTGCCTTCGGATCTGAGGTAGAAGGTATACCCAATAGTTT
>NW_021257750.1:0-386 GCF_002162155.2 Triticum dicoccoides | reverse complement strand
ATTTTAATATGTTATATGTTAAATTTGATTAGAAAATTGTGTGAAATCTGTATATGATGTTAATTTTACCTATTAAATATTTTTTAAATATTTTTTGGAAGGAAACTTATAACTATAGCGCACGATCCATTTTTCTTTCATACAGGCGGCGATCCGGATTGCAAATAAACACCCACTATAATCATATAGGGAAAAGAATACATTGAGAACTACACATGCATACCTCTGAATATGTCCCAGGGGAAAACAACAGATTTCTCATCGCGAGTGTGAGAGAAAGCGAGAAAGAGGGAGAGCGAGGACAGAGGGAGAGAGAGACGTATTAGGATTAACCACATTCTAACATGTTTTGGTTTGTGTGAACACTAAGGCCACCGCTGGCGAGG
>NW_021257749.1:0-392 GCF_002162155.2 Triticum dicoccoides | reverse complement strand
AAGAAACTATGTTAAAACTGCTTTATGTGATCTTGGAGCCTGTGTTAGTGTTATGCCTCTCTCTTTATATCGTAGACTTGATTTGAATAAGTTGACACCTACTGAAATATCTTTGCAAATGCCTGATAAATCAATTGCTATACCTTTCGGTATTTGTGAGGGTGTGCCTGTTGTGGTTGCAAATGTTACTATTTTAATGGACTTTGTTATTCTTGATATTCCCGAGGACGATAGTATGCCTATTATTCTTGGAAGGCCCTTTTTGAATACTGCAGGGGCTACTATTGATTCCACCAAAGGCATGAGCATACGGTACACTTTCCGAGGAAACAACCTCAAGTCCACTGTATAAAATCTATTGGAAAATTTTCAACTATTACTATTGGAGGTTT
>NW_021257748.1:0-454 GCF_002162155.2 Triticum dicoccoides | reverse complement strand
AAACTTGATAAGAACCAAGCATAGTTAGCACACATCTCTTCAAATATAGAAAATTTCAAATATTAAAACTTGATAAGAACCAAGGATTGTTAGCACACATCTCTTCAAATATAGAAAATTTCAAATATTAAAACTTGATAGGAACCAAGGATAGTTAGCGCACATCTCGTCAAATATTGCAAATTTCAAATATTAAAACTTGATAAGAACCAAGGATAGTTAGCACGCATCTCTTCAAATATGGCAAATTTCAAATATTAAAACTTGATAATAACCAAGGATAGTTAGCACACATCTCTTCAAATACAGAAAATTTCAAATATTAAAACTTGATATGAACCAAGGATAGTTAGCACACATCTCTTCAAATATAGCAAATTTCAAATATAAAAACTTCATAAGAACCAAGGATAGTTAGCACACATCTCTTCAAATATAGCAAATTTCAAATATT
>NW_021257747.1:0-395 GCF_002162155.2 Triticum dicoccoides | reverse complement strand
TGGTTTGCTGTATCTCCACCAGTTTGGGTTGACGAATGTGGATGATTTTTTTATCCTGTGAACTCATTGTACTGCTACAAGAATTTGGTATCATCATGGTGTAATTTTGTTAATATTCTGGTTTTGTTAGATAGTGGCTACACTAATCTAGTGTGATAGAATTTTCCTTCCCATTTGGTATCATCATGTTCAGTGTATACAGTTATAACATCATGTGGGTTTTTTAAGTCTGTTTACAGCTCATGTGGGTTTTAACATCATGTGGGTTGGTGAATGTGGATGATTTTTTTATCCTGTGAACTTGAATGTTATAATGCTATTTTCTTCAGAGGCTACTGTCAAAAACTTGAGCTACTATCTTGCAAATATGATGATCATCTTGCTAGTTTGCTGGG
>NW_021257746.1:0-417 GCF_002162155.2 Triticum dicoccoides | reverse complement strand
TATAACAGTGCTGGGGCATATCATTTGTTGTGTTGATATGAACTTAACAGTATTACATTGTAGTGTTTTCTTCATGTTGTCGTATCACTAGTTTCATGCTGCCTTCACATTTGAACCTATTACTTGTTTTTTTATTATCCTTGATTATTATCAATTGTTGTATTGTAGACTTAAAATTGCGGTGGTTCCTCTTTTACAGAAGCTCAAGTGTGAAGTGTGAAGTCTAGAAGTGTGAAGCCGTGAAGTCCTACTGAGTGAACAGTAGTATACTGTAGCATATCTGTGTTGTAAAGATTGTAATAGACTTATTTAGTGGTATATTTGATGAATTTATGTGTTCTTTGTTCTTTTTGAAATATTGATTATGTATGTGATTTGAAAACTTGTGAAATGGAAACTGAACAATGGGGCCACTTA
>NW_021257745.1:0-448 GCF_002162155.2 Triticum dicoccoides | reverse complement strand
AACTGATTTAGACAGTGAGTTTGAATAGCTTGTGCAAGCGGTAGTGGCCAGTTCGAACACTAAACCAAGACAGGACTTCGGGGTTGTCTCACAGTCTTCAAGATAGTCTTCCTTAGCTATTTTATCAGCTTTGTTGGAGACCAACAAGGATGTCTCACTATCCTGAACCTTATCTACATTACTTCCTTTACCATTGCTTAATAAGGCACTCTTCCCCAATATTCTATCAGCATTCTAAAAGAAGAAACAAGCAGACACATAATAGGTTTAGCATGTACTAGTATATGAAACTCATTTCGGTGAACCGGTTCATTAGTAAAGTGGACAGGATTAAACTAGCAAGTCTTCTATTGCCAAGTACTAGTACATAATAAAAGCAACAAACAAACATATATCTATGTCCTATGGTCACTGCATTGTCTTGCCAAATCAAAATAGAGACACGGTT
>NW_021257744.1:0-1293 GCF_002162155.2 Triticum dicoccoides | reverse complement strand
GAGATGGTGGAGAAGCTTTCTCTCACCACAAGACCACATCCACATCCTTACTACATCCAATGGTTCAACAACAGCGGCAAGGTTAAGGTAACACGTACTGTTCGTGTGCATTTTAGTATCTCTACATATGCTGATTATGTTGATTGTGATGTGGTACCTATGCAAGCATGTTCCTTATTACTTGGTAGACCATGGCAATTTGATAAAAATTCTGTACACCATGGTAGAAACAATCACTATACTCTTGTTCATAAGGATAAAAATATTACTTTGCTTCCTATGACTCCTGATTCCATTTTGAAAGGTGATATTAATAGAGCTAATAAAGCAAAACAGGAGAAGAATAAGAGTGAAAATCAGATTGTGGCAAAAGAATTTGAGCAACAAATGAAGCCTAATAATAAACCATCTAGTGTTGCTTCTGAAATTAAATTGAAAAGTGCATGTTTATTTGCCACCAAATCTGATATTGATGAGCTAGATTTCAGCAAATCTGTTTGCTATGCTTTTGTGTGCAAAGAGGCATTATTTTCATTCGAGGACGTGCCTTCCTCTTTGCCTCCTGCTGTCACTAACATTTTGCAGGATTCGCTGACGTTTTTCCACAAGACGTGCCACCGGGATTACCGCCTATTCGAGGGATTGAGCATCAGATTGACTTAATTCCCAGTGCTTCACTGCCAAACCGTGCACCATACCGTACCAATCCAGAGGAGACGAAGGAGATTATGCGTCAAGTACAAGAGCTTCTCGACAAAGGTTATATATGCGAATCCCTTAGTCCTTGTGCTGTTCCTATTATTCTAGTGCCGAAAAAGGATGGTACATTACGTATGTGTGTTGATTGTAGAGGCATTAATAATATTACTATTCGTTATCGTCATCCTATTCCTAGGCTAGATGATATGCTTGATGAATTGAGTGGCTCTACAATATTCTCCAAAGTTGATTTGCGTAGTGGCTACCATCAAATTCGTATGAAATTGGGAGATGAATGGAAAACAACATTTAAAACTAAGTTTGGATTATATGAGTGGTTAGTCATGCCTTTTGGGTTAACTAATGCACCTAGTACTTTCATGAGATTAATGAACGAAGTTTTACGTGCTTTCATTGGACGATTTGTGGTAGTTTACTTTGATGACATATTGATTTATAGCAGATCTTTGGAAGAACATTTGGAACATTTACGTGCTGTTTTTATTGCTCTACATGATGCACGTTTGTTTGGTAACCTTGGGAAGTGCACCTTTTGCACCGACCGAGTATCTTTTCTTGGCTATGTTGTTACTC
>NW_021257743.1:0-1137 GCF_002162155.2 Triticum dicoccoides | reverse complement strand
GTTCGGAACATGTAGACATGACTGAGACTCCTCTCTGGTCAATAACCAATAGCGGGACCTGGATGCTCATATTGATTCCTACATATTCAACAAAGATCTTTATCAGTTGAACCATGATTTCAAGGATTCAGTCAATCTCGTACGTAATTCCCTTTGTCCAGCGATATGTTACTTGCCCGAGATTTGACCCTTGGTATCTCCGTACCTATTTCAATCTCGTTACCGGCAAGTCTCTTTACTCGTTCCGTAATACAAGATCCCATTACTAAACTCATTAGTCACATGAAGCTTCTTATGATGTTGTCTTACCAAGAGGGCCCAGAGATATCTCTCCATCACACGGAGTGACAAACCCCAGTCTCGATCCACGCAACCCAACAAAAACCATCGGAGATACCTGTAGAGCCCTTTACGATCACCCAGTTACGAGGTGGCGTTTGATAGAACACAAATTATTCCTCCGATGTCCGGGAGTGGCATGATCTCATGGTCTAAGGAACGGATACTTGACTTGAAGAAAGTTGCAACAAATAACTAAACGATCTGATGCTAAGCTTACGATTGGGTCTGTACATCATATCATTCTCCTAATGATGTGATCGCATTATCAAATGACAACTCATGTCTATGGTTAGGAAACTTTAACCATTTTTGACCAATGAGCTAGTCTAGTAGAGACTTAGTAGGGACACGGTGTAGTTTATTTATTCATACATGTATTTAAGTTTCTGGTCAATACTCCCTTTGTTTTTATTTACTCTGCATATTAGAGTTGACTGAAATCAAACTTACTAAAATTTGACCAAGTTTATAGAAAATAATATAAATATTTACCATAACAAATCTATATGGAGTGGAAGTACATTCAATAATAAATCTACTGGTATTGATTTGTTATTGTATATGTTAATAATTTTGTCTATAAACTTTATCAAAATTTATAAAGCTTGACTTTGACCAAACCTAATACGCGGAGTAAGTAAAAACGGAGCGAGTGCAATTCTAGCATGAATAATAAACATTTATCATGAACATGAAATATGATAATAACCAATTTATTATTGCCTTTAGGACATATTTCCAATAGTTCACACTATGCATGTGCAACGTTTCAACACCGTGTACACACATGTGAAG
>NW_021257742.1:0-390 GCF_002162155.2 Triticum dicoccoides | reverse complement strand
TATGTGTTCATCTTTCTCCTGCTAAGGAGAAGGCACAAAGAATTTTTGTTGGCTTCATACACACCTTTGAGGACTCACTAAGAAAATCCCAAACTTCATGCTGCTCTGCAATATTAGCGATCGACAAGAGATCCTATTGGACAGAACAGATTATTGTAACCAAATTTGAAGTAAAAAGTTGGATGAATGCTAGAGGACAAAAGCATACTTGAAGATATCTGTCCAGTAGAATGCATCGTTGGTGCACAAGGTAATCATCAATACTAGACGAAAGGAAACTCTTTGGAGGCAAGTGCAGTGAGTAATTTGGTATTTCCTTCAGTTGTCTATGAAGACGCTCAAAATTCCGGTATCTACAAACAGAAGTTGAAAGTCAGCAGCATATATTAT
>NW_021257741.1:0-729 GCF_002162155.2 Triticum dicoccoides | reverse complement strand
GTGTAACAGATGAGTTCTCGTCCGAAACCCTGATACTCCGAAAGAGTTTGTCCAGTTTGTACATGAAGTGCCTCCAAACTAGAAGTGACCCTCTCTACTCTTTCGCACATGCTATGCGGGTGAAATGATGATACCATGCCAAGTTTCAACATTTTTAGAAGTCATTTTGTAGTGATTTCAATTTCACGGTCATTTAGCTCTCTAAACAATTAGGTAAATGACTGAAAAACAACAAATGATGTCAGAACATGTTGGAAATTGATGACGTCGCTTTGAATTCTGCATACTAAACACAAAAGAAGTCCGGAGTTCAAATAAGTTTAAAAAACATTGAAGTGCCCGTGTAATAGATGAGTTCTCGTCCGAAACCCTGATACTCCGAAAGAGTTTGTCCAGTTTGTACACGAAGTGCATCCAAACTAGAAGTGACCATCTCTACTCTTTCGCACATGCTATCCGGGTGAAATGATGATACCATGCCAAGTTTCAACATTTTCAGAAGTCATTTTGTAGTGATTTTCAATTTCACGGTCATTTAGCTCTCTAAACAATTAGGTAAATGACCGAAAAACAACAAATGATGTCAGAACATATTGGAAATTGATGACGTCTCTTTGAATGCTGCATACTGAACACAAAAGAAGTCCGGAGTTCAAATAAGTTTAAAAAACAATGAAGTGCCCGTGTAACAGATGAGTTCTCGTCCGAAACCCCGATACTCCGAAAGAG
>NW_021257740.1:0-2339 GCF_002162155.2 Triticum dicoccoides | reverse complement strand
ATCCAAGCAACTAAGCTTGCAGATGCCCCACTTTCGTCTCCAACATTATCAATAACCTCACTTGGAGCTATGTTTTCATTCGTCACATGATATGTGTTTTGCTTGGAGCGTCAATTTATTTTGCTAGGATTTTCTTGCTGTTATTTAGAATAATGTTTTGCATCTTTTATTTCAATAAAAGTGCCAATGATAGCCTTTGCTGTGCTTATTTTTCAAGCATACTTGTTGTTGTTTGAAAACAGAAAGTTTATCGATGTTGCAAAAATTCCCTAGAAAAGTCAGAATACGATAAATTGTTGAAACTTTTTGCCAAATAAGCTATGATAATTTTATTCTACAGTGTAGTATTTTTATCATAATTTTTGGAGTTAGGGAATTATGGTGAATCTTGCATTCTTTACAGACTGTACTGTTTTGGCAGATTGCTGTTATGTTTGCATTGTTTGCATATGTTTGGTTGTTTAATGATTCTATTTGAGGATAGGAGTATTAAATATGCAGAGGAATTTAGTATGCTATGTTGAATAATAATTTTATTAATTTTCTACAGTATAGGATGACAAGGTTTTGCATTGGTTTATACTAACTTATCTCACGAGTTCTTGTTAATTTTTGTGTGGATGAAGCTTTTGAGATTTAGGAAAACCGTGATATGAGATGAATTAAGGAGACACAAAAGCTCAAGCTTGGGGATGCCCAAGGCACCTAGAGATAATATTTCAATAAGTCTCAAGCATCTAAGCTTGGGGATGCCCCGGTAGGCATCCCACCTTTCTTCTTCAACAATTATCGGTTAGTATCGGTTGAGCCTAAGTTTTTGCTTCTTCACATGATGTGTGCTATTCTTGGAATGTCATTTTGTTTTGGTTTGCTTGCTGTTTTAATAAAATAATTAGACCTGGAAGTTTTAAATAAAATAGAGTTCTCAAATAGTTGCCAGGAGGCTAAGTAAGCGGCATTCACATCCCGTCAACGAAGCTCTTTTCTATGGAATTGCTGTAGTGCTTCACTTATATCTTTTTGAGCACGGTCTGCTTTAGTATTCTTGAAGAAATTCTCTCTTGCTTCACTTAAATTAATTTGAGAGAAAGAAATATTATGCTCATGATCTTCACTTATATCTTTTTGGAGTAGCTTGTCATTTACTCATGTGCTTCACTTATATCCTATGAGTAAATTGTTGAATAAACTGAATGTCATGAAGTTGAAATTATGTCATGCCTAGTGGTAGCTTCACATTGGGTTTAGAAAGTGAAATCTTTTGAGGCTTGACAATCACAATATTTGTCATACAAGCAATTCACGAATAATTAGTATAAGGAAGAGAACTTTCACATGCAAATACACTATCTTGGAAATCTTTTGTGATTGTGAGCCCCCATCAAAATATTTTATGAAAAAATTGTTGACGTTGAACAACGAATACAATGTAATGATTTATGTTTGCCCATATCCACATAGAAGTCACATTGTCATAGATCCTTTAAGATGTGGTGCTTGCCCCCCATCTTTGCTAGCGAAAAATTCAGCACCAAGTAGACATACTACTTGTGCATCCAAAAACCCTTAAACCCAAATCTTATTTTCAAGAGTCCACCATACCTACCTAAGTATTTAGCAAGATCCTTCAAGTAAGTTGTCATCGGTGCAATACGGCAATAAAAATTGCTTCTAAAAGTGTGAGATCATTTAGTGTAAGAGAAAATTGAGCGTTGTACGAACTTGGATGGCAAAGAATAAAAGAGGCAGACTGCATAATAAAGGTTGCCATCTTAAGGGGCAATACAATGTGACGTTATTTTGCACTAAGGGATTGAGCATACAAACAAATAAGCGCATGGCAACCTCTGCTTCCCTCTGCGAAGGGCCTATCTTTTTCTTTTCAGTATTTACTTTTATGCAAAGAGTCAAAGTTTTTCTCTCTATTCCTTTTTATTTTTCTCCTTTCGCAAGCATCATGTGGTGAGGAAAGATCTAGGCACATAGTCCAGTTGAATATGGGTAGCATGAGTTATTATTGTTGACATCACCCAAAGGTGAATACATTGGGAGGCAAAATTATAAGCCCCTATCTTTCTATGTGTCCGGTTGAAACGTTTTGCTCATGTGTATGCGGTGAGTGTTAGCAATCATAGAAGACTATAACATGGTTGAGTATGTGGAGCTCTTACTTAGACTTTGTTGAATAAGTTGAATTTCAATTACTTAGTGACTGAGAACATAGGTTGTTGAGTCTCAAGAGTGTTCATTGTTTGAACCTTAACATGTGAATTGGTTGCTACTATAACATGAGAAGTTTCATAAGAAAGAGTTGCTGTTATGATGCTAGAAAAGTGATT
>NW_021257739.1:0-450 GCF_002162155.2 Triticum dicoccoides | reverse complement strand
GAAATTTTTTAAAATCGATGAACTTTTCGTTTTGTTATGAACATTTTATAATTCAAAAATCTAAGTGATACATTAGACGGTATTGTGAAGTAAATTGTGCGGCCACACTTGTTCATATACTAGTGGCGCAATTATCAGTCGCAAGTCCACAATGGCTCTAGTGGTTAGCTGAACCGGGATAAGGAATCAGTTCCGAGAGTCTATACCTATACTAATTATAGACTCCCAAGAAATTATCATGTTAATCAGAAATTACGAGCCGTTTATTTTGTGGGACCGAATTATTACGGTCTAGATCTTCCGAAATTTTCCAAGGCTAATTAGAAAAAAAAATGTAATTATAAGCCATTTATCTTGTGGGTCCGAAATATTACGGTCTAGATCTGCTTCGTCACATGGAAAAAAAATATGAGCCGCTCACGAGGTCTAGATCTTCTTTGTTACATGAAG
>NW_021257738.1:0-524 GCF_002162155.2 Triticum dicoccoides | reverse complement strand
GGTGTTCCGTTACGGTGGATGCCACGTGTCGGTCACCCTTGACGAAAGCACTTCTGTGACGCGTGATTTATCGTCATGGAAGTGGACACTTTCGTGATGATAATTTTGGTAATGTCATGGAACACTTCTACGACAGCATAGGTATGACTATCTTGATTCTGTCATAAATTTGTCATGGATGTACATGCATGACAAAAAACGCGACCTACTGTGACAAACACGTATCATCATGGAAGTGTATTTTTTTGTAGTGTACCCGGCTTAATTTCATCTCCTTAGCCATCAGAAGACCATGGAGCAAGGCCTCACACTCAGCTGCATTGTTAGTACAGGGAAACATCAACATTAGCAAATAAAAAAATTGTCACCTCGAGGGGAAGCCAAAACAACTCTAGCCCCCCGAGCCTCCAACTGCGTTGATCCATCAAAGTGAATAGTCCAGTATGTGTTATCCTGCTTCTCTTCAGGCGCCTGCAACCCTGTCCAATCGTTGATGAAATCCACCAGTGCTTGAGACTTGATAG
>NW_021257737.1:0-466 GCF_002162155.2 Triticum dicoccoides | reverse complement strand
ACTGCAACCCTGTCTTAGCGTAAGCGAGTCGAGGCGACGTCGTCGCGGTAGCGACGACGGACGCCGAGACGAGCACGTGACACCAGTGCCTCCCTGTCTTAGCGTAACGCGAGTCGAGGCGGACGTCGTCGCGGTAACGACGACAGACGCCGAGACGAGCACGTGACACCAGTGCCACCCTATCTTAGTGTAACGCGAGTCGAGGCGGACGTCGTCGCGGTAGTGACGATGGAGGCCGAGACGAGCACGTGACAGCACTGCAACCCTGTCTTAGCGTAACGCGAGTCGAGGCGGACGTCATCGCGGTAGCGACGACGGACGCCGAGACGAGCACGTGACAACACTGCCATCCTGTCTTAGCGTAACGCGAGTCGAGGCGGACGTTGTCGCGGTAGCGACGACGGACACCGAGACGAGCACGTGACACCAGTGCCACCCTGTCTTAGCATAACGCGAGTCGAGGCGG
>NW_021257736.1:0-424 GCF_002162155.2 Triticum dicoccoides | reverse complement strand
GTTTATGCAGACTTATGGAGAAGCCTGTGTTAACGTTTATAAGAAAGTGAGTGGGAGCTCCGTAGCATTTCTCATATTATATGTAGATGACATACTTTTGATGGGAAATGATATAGAATTCTTGGACAGCATTAAGGCCTACTTGAATAAGTGTTTTTCAATGAAGGACCTTGGAGAAGCTGCTTACATATTAGGCATCAAAATCTATAGGGATAGATCAAGACGCCTCATAGGTCTTTCAGAAAGCACATACCTTGATAAGATTTTGAAGAAGTTCAAAATGGATCAGTCCAAGAAAGGGTTCTTGCCTGTATTGCAAGGTGTGAGATTGAGCTCGGCTCAATGCCCGACCACGGCAAAAGATAAAGAAGAGATCAGTGTCATCCCCTATGCCTCAGCCATAGGATCTATTATGTATGCAATG
>NW_021257735.1:0-410 GCF_002162155.2 Triticum dicoccoides | reverse complement strand
AAGTGCTTAGTGATATGCTCCAAATTCCCTCAACTACTTTCCCACTTCCACACATATGTCCTAAACCTAAAGTCAAACTTGGCCCCACTGATTCTTTCTATCCGGCACCACCGAGTTTGGATATCTTAGCCACTGCCACAAACCCTAGGCAAATCGGTCTCACCGATAGGGATCTCGGTCTCACCCAGATGGGATTGTAATCTCTTTGTGTATGTCCATTATCAAAATCGGTCTCACCGAGTTTGAGCAATCGGTACTACCGAGATTACAATGCAAACTCTCTGGTTAACTTATTATCAAAATCGGTCCCACCGAGTTTGATAATCGGTCAAACCGAGTTTGCCTGACCAACTCTCTGGAAAGCTTATTACCAAAATCGGTCTTACCGAGTTTGTGTAATCGGTCTCACC
>NW_021257734.1:0-942 GCF_002162155.2 Triticum dicoccoides | reverse complement strand
TACAATCTCCTCTTGACACTTCAATTTCTGCCTCACTGATTAAGGAGGACTGCTTACACAATTCTTCTTTCATTCCTTCAAAATCCTCCATTACTGATCTGAGGCCAAGGAGAGACCCAATAATGGCGAGGAGAAACCATGGCGGGTTAACGCAATGGCTCAAGCTAGCAACTTAAAGGCCGCAGGCGGGTCTCGGCCGTGGAGGCAGCAGGCGCTGGTGGCTCATGGACGTGAGAGGAGGTTCGGGGCCGGCACACTATCTTGCCGGAGGAGAGGTCGATGCAGGTGCCCTGTAGTGGAAAAGGCGGCGCTCAGTATGGAGGTCAGGCCGGTCTGAAACGGCCATTTGACCCGGCGGCCGCGGCAGACCAGAGGACTTTTGTAGACCTTGCTAGCTTTGGCAGACGAGGGCGGCGACTCAAACTCCCCGGCGAGGTCCGGCTGCAGGGGCACCCAAGCGAGGGTGGCTCAAAGCAGCAACAAGGGCGGAGGCGCTCGGACGGCGCCGCGACACTGGAGCAGCAGGAGGCGTTCATTCAGCACGAGGGACGGTGGCGGCGCAAGTGAGCTGGGCGGATGAGCAGGAGTTACGCCGGCGGCACACAACAAAAGCAAGGTCGTGGGAACGGCGGCTCGCTGCAGCGCCGGCGGTTTGGAAACGCGATCCCATGATAGCAGAGGCGCAGTGGGTCAACGAGACCGGTCGCAGGACAGGCCCAAGCCTGTGGACTATCCGTGTCCGAGTCGTTGAGCAAAATCGCTTGACCAACCAGTCAATTGGAAAACTGATTCAATAGTACTCAATAGTATTAATCTCCATCGCGTACTATTGGGAATATCTTAGCATTGATCTGGCCTCCACGCTTAAAGTAATAGGAGCAACCATTAACCCTTCAGGACTCGTAGCTTGGGACTTCTCTATTCTGAGTAGCAACAGCCTAG
>NW_021257733.1:0-828 GCF_002162155.2 Triticum dicoccoides | reverse complement strand
ATGATCATGTATATAGGCATCACGTCCGTGATAAGTAGACCGACTCCTGCCTGCATCTACTACTATTACTCCACACATCGACCGCTATCCAGCATGCATCTAGAGTATTAAGTTCATAAGAACATAGTAACGCATTAAGAAAGATGACATGATGTAGAGCGATAAACTCATGCAATATGATATAAACCCCATCTTTTTATCCTCGATGGCAACAATACAATACGTGCCCTGCTGCCCCTACTGTCACTGGGAAAGGACATCATAAGATTGAACCCAAAGCTAAGCACTTCTCCCATGGCAAGAAAGATCAATCTAGTAGGCCAAACCAAACCGATAATTCGAAGAGACTTGCAAAGATAACTTAATCACACATAAAATAATTCAGAGGAGATTCAAATATTTCTCATAGATAAACTTGATCATAAACCCACAATTCATCAGATCTCGACAAACACACCGCAAAAAGAGTTACATTGAATAGATCTCCAAGAAGAGGAAGGAGAACATGGTATTGAGAATCAAAGAGAGAGAAGAAGCCATCTAGCTAATAACTATGGACCCGAAGGTCTATGGTAAACTACTCACAACTCAGCGGAGAGGCCTTGGAGTTGATGTAGAAGCCCTCCATGGTGGATTTCCCCTCCGGCGGAGCGCCGGTGACGGCTCCAAGATTGGATCTCGCGGATACAGAAGGTTACAGTGGTGGAAATAGCTTTTCGTGGTCGCCCCTAATGGTTTTGGGGTACGTAGATATATATAGGAGGAAGAAGTACGTCGGTGGATGCCTGAGGGGCCCACGAGACAGGGGGCGTGCCCAGTAGGGGGGGG
>NW_021257732.1:0-1391 GCF_002162155.2 Triticum dicoccoides | reverse complement strand
ACAGAAGCGGAAGGCTGAACCGGCAGCTCCTGGAGAGGCTCTGGCCGTGACTCAAGGAAAGTTTAAGGGGAAACCAAAAGGATCCTGGAACCCCAAGAAGGTAAAGGATAAAGAAGGGAACGACGTGATGGATATGCCATGTCACATTCACACGAAGAAAGACGAAGAGGGGAATATCATTTACCCGAAGCACACCACTCGCCAATGTCGACTCCTGATCCAGCAGTTTCAGGGAAAACAGTCTAAGGACAAGGAGAAGGAGTCGGACAAGGCCGAAGACAAGGAGGACAGTGAGGAAGGATATCCGCATATCAACTCCACTCTGATGATCTTTGCAGATGTGGAAAGCAGAAGTCGACTGAAAGTGATTAACCGAGAGGTGAACATGGTTGCCCCCGCAAAAGCAAATTATCTGAAGTGGTCTCAAACACCCATCACATTCGACCAATCTGATCACCCGACTCATATTGCCACCTCTGGGAGGCAAGCTTTGGTGGTCGATCCAGTTGTCGAAGGCACTCGACTGACAAAGGTGCTGATGGATGGTGGAAGTGGGCTGAACTTATTGTATGCAGACACATTGAAAGGTATGGGCATTCCGATGTCCCGACTGAGCACTAGTAACATGAGCTTTCATGGAGTTATACCAGGGAAGAAGGCCGAGTCACTCGGCCAGATAGCTTTGGACGTGGTGTTCGGCGATTCAAAGCATTTTCGCAAAGAAAAGTTGACGTTTGAGGTCGTGGATTTTCAAAGTGCATATCATGCCATTTTGGGGAGACCAGCTTACGCGCGGTTCATGGCTCGACCATGCTACGTATACCTCAAATTGAAGATGCCCGGTCCTAAAGGAGTGATCACTGTCACCGGTGATAGGAAAAAGGCAGAAGAGTGCTTTCAGAAGGGCTCCAAGATTGCCGATTCCCAGGTGACGGCAGTCGAGTTCGAAGAATACAAGCAAAATGCAGATCCGAGTGACTTGCTGCGATCCAAGAAGCCCGCCACAGAGTCTGCATTCCAGTCGTCCGGTGAGACGAAGCCTGTTCACATTCACCCGACCGACCCCGAAGCAGCTCCGACCCGCATCTCCACGACACTCGACCCAAAATAGGAAGAAGCGCTCATCCAGTTCCTCCGTGAGAACTGGGACATTTTTGCATGGAAGCCCGCTGACATGCCAGGTGTTCCCAGGGGACTGGCTGAGCATCGCCTAAGAGTCGACTCATCTGCAAAACCAGTCAAAGAGCATCTTCGGCGGTCCGCCGTCCAGAAGAGAAAAGCCATTGGCGAAGAAGTGGCTCGACTGTTGGCGGCAGGATTTATCCGAGAGATATACCACTCCGAGTGGCTCGCTAATGTCGTCATGGTTCCTAAGAAGGACAAGTCGCTCC
>NW_021257731.1:0-1114 GCF_002162155.2 Triticum dicoccoides | reverse complement strand
GGAAATCATGCTCAGACTTATGAATATGAGCGTATATCTTCGAACCGCTATGTTCATAGGACTAAGAACTTTTCTACTTATTCATATGAGTATCATTCATCCCCTGCAAGGCTATTTGCTAGGGCTTCAAAGCCAAAATTCTCAGATGCTGCACTTAGACTCATTGCTTCTAAGCCCCCACTAAAGATGTGGGTGGCGAAGAAGAACTAACTCTCTTTTGCAGAAAATGGTCTCCAGCCAGCAATCAATGGCGTCCGATACTATTGCTGGGGACCTAAAACTCATTTAGGATGCACGATAAAATGTCATTCAATATACTTCATCTGAATCTCTTATCAGTCATACTATGTCCTAACCTTGATATAAGATGTGACTGTCCCTATATGTGTCAAATGCTTATGATTCACAACACTCTTGTGAAGCCTATCCTCCTAACTGCACTGTAGGGTACATCACCAAAAGCTTCAGAATGGATTATGGACAGTGGGTGCACAAATCATATGGCTGGTGATCGAAGTCTTCTCATGGACTCAACCTTACGTCCATCCGACAAGAGTCACATCACATTTGCTGACACTGGTAAAAGCAAGGTATTGGGTCTAGGTAGAGTTGCAATCTCAAAGGGTCAACACATGGATAAAGCGATGCTTGTTGAATCCCTTGGTTTCAACTTAATGTCTGTCTCAATGCTTTGTGACTTGAACATGATTTTGATATTTGGCAAATATCGTTGCCTTGTACTAATGGAATCTGACAAATCTCTAGTCTTTGAAGGGTATCGAAAAGATGATCTATACATGGTAGATTTCTCAGCAGGTCCACAGCTTGCCATTTGTCTTCTCACAAAAGCTTCAGAATACTGGCTCTGGCATCGAAGGCTGGGACATGCTGGCATGAGGAACCTACACTCACTCGTCAAGAAGAAGCATGTCATTGGCATCGAGGATGTCAAGTTCAAGAAGGATCATTTGTGTGGTGCCTGTGAAGCTGGAAAGATGACAAGGGCAAAGCACCCCTCGAAGACAATCATGACAACATCTCAACCCTTCGAGCTGTTACACATGGACTTGTTCGGACCTACTCACTACTCCACCCTCACAACAACTGCCTGTCT
>NW_021257730.1:0-758 GCF_002162155.2 Triticum dicoccoides | reverse complement strand
CCCCCCCCCCTCGGCCCTCTCGCTTGACCAAAACTCTCGAGGACAACCAAACCCTAGAGAGAAAACTATGCTGGTCTCCTACCCCCTCCCGCCGCGCCCCTACCCGACAAATTAACTCTCTCGAAGTGTTGTTGTGTCAAGGCGACCCCAAACCCTAGAGAAGCAGCGTCGAGGCCACTAACATGATTCCTTATTGTGATTAGCTGGCTAGTTCTACGTTTGCCATCTGTACCATATATAAACATGTTGTAAATATTTGCAGAAACTATGGAGCACTGCCGAGACGAAGAAACAGAAGCGATATTGAGGGACATAATCACAAATGGAAGGGATAAAGTTGCGTCATTTCTCCTCGACTCCGTTGGTCAGCTGGAAGAACGGGGTGAAGAAGAGGGCTATGTTCATGATGTCTTCGGCCCATTAATGCCGGTACAAGAACAGGACTATGTTCATGATGGCTCTGATGACATAATGGAGGAACAAGAAGGAGACCGTGCTGACTACTCCGGTGACCGAACCGATCCCGGCCAGGTATATATATATTAGTTAAGCCGGTGCTGACTAGTTAATTGATGCTTCCATTGTTTTGGTATATGTACACATATTAATTACTCTCGTCTTTCTTCCTTATAATTTCTAGCCCTCCGGATCGAGCACAACTTCGGTAAGGAGACGAGACCCGAAGAAAAAGTTGAGCTCGGATGAAAAGTTTGAGATCATAGAAATCGCGCCCGACGGCGAACCGATTGAACCCATCC
>NW_021257729.1:0-386 GCF_002162155.2 Triticum dicoccoides | reverse complement strand
AAAAGTTCATATTGACATAAAAATAATAATACTTCAAGCATACTAACTAAGCAATCATGTCTTCTCAAAATAGCATGGCTAAAGAAAGTTATCCCTACAAAATCATATAGTCTGGTTGTTGCTCTATCTTCATCACACAAAGTATTTAATCATGCACAACCCCGATGCCAAGCCAAGCAATTGTTTCATACTTTAATAATCTCAAACTCTTTCAACTTTCACGCAATACATGAGCGTGAGCCATGGACATAGCACTATATGTGGAATAGAATGGTGGTTGTGGAGAAAAAAAAGAAGATAGTCTCACATCAACTAGGCGTATCAACGGGCTATGGAGATGCCCATTAATAGATATCAATGTGAGTGAGTAGGGATTGCCATGCAAC
>NW_021257728.1:0-390 GCF_002162155.2 Triticum dicoccoides | reverse complement strand
CTTGGTTTCCGTCTTTGACTAAAAATAGTATTGATTCATGGAATAAGTGCAAAGATGCTTTTATCTCTAAGTATTTTCCTCCCGCTAAGATCATCTCTCTTAGAAATGATATTATGAATTTTAAGCAACTTGATCATGAACATGTTGCACAAGCTTGGGAGAGAATGAAATTAATGATACGTAATCGCCCTACTCATGGTTTGAATTTGTGGGTGATTATACAATAATTTTATGCCGGATTGAATTTTGCTTCTAGAAATCTTTTAGATTCGGCCGCGGGAGGCACTTTTATGGAAATCACTTTAGGAGAAGCTACTAAACTCCTAGATAATATTATGGTTAATTATTCTCAATGGCATACTGAAAGATCTACTAATAAAAAGGTGCATG
>NW_021257727.1:0-1562 GCF_002162155.2 Triticum dicoccoides | reverse complement strand
GACCAAAGAACCACCGGCAGCTCCTCGATCCAGTTTCTTCCGCACTTGTGCAGCCTGTCGAAAGTTCTGGTCTTGAGCCCGCGCAGCACTTCAGCATTTGCCCTCTCCGCTTGACCGTTGCTTCTCGGGTGAGCAACAGAAGCGAAGCAGACCTTGGCGCCAAGATCTTGGACGTACTGCATGAAGGTGCGGCTCGTGAATTGCGTACCGTTGTCGGTGATTATCCTGTTAGGGATCCCGAAGCGGCCAACAATTGACCTGAAGAACTTGACTGCTGACTGTGCTGTCACCTTCCTCACTGGTTCCACTTCCGGCCACTTTGTGAACTTGTCGATTGCAACGTACAAGTACTCAAAGCCCCCGATTGCTCGGGGAAAGGGGCCGAGGATGTCGAGCCCCCAGACCAAAAATGGCCAGGATAAAGGGATCGTCTGGAGAGCTTGAGCTGGTTGGTGTATCTGCTTGGAATGGAACTGGCACGCTTCACACTTGGTTACTTGTGCAGTTGCATCCTGGAGGGCTGTCGGCCAAAAGAAACCTTGCCGGAACGCTTTGCCGACAAGTGCTCTTGCGCCAATGTGGTGACCACATATGCCTCCATGTATCTCTGCCAACAGCTTTTGTCCGTCTTCCCGGTGAATACACTTCAATTTCACACCGTTGAGTCTTCTTCTGTACAGTGTCTTGTCGACAAACTGGTACATAGTTGACTGCCGGGCTACTCTTTCCGCTTCTTCTTGCTCTTCGGGAAGTTCTCTTGTCTGAAGGAAACGGACAATCTACTGTGCCCATGCTGGAGCTTGTGGCTCGACAACAAGGACTAAAGGCAAATCTGCTGCTGCGGGAACGTCCGCTTCTATGGCGAGAACCGGCGGCTCTGCCGGAGCTTGACGTTCCCGGCAAGTTTGCCGGAGCAAAACTTGCCGGGAGCTTCTGCTTCAACGGAACAAACCCTAGGGCTTGCCGGAGCAGACTGCTCCTCAGCGCAAGGCAAATCTGCTGCTGCGGGAACGTCCGCTTCTACGGCAAGAACCTGCGGCTCTGCCGGAGCTTGACATTCCCCGGCAATCTTGCCGGAGCAAAACTTGTCGGGAGCTTCTGCTTCAACGGAACAAACCCTGGGGCTTGCCGGAGTGGACTGCTCCTCAGCGCTCTTGGCGTTGATATTGGGGACCTTCTTGGCGGCGGCTTCGGGAAGCTCTGCCGGCAAATAGTCACCAGAAATCAACTTCCTCTTCTTGCTCTGTCCAGTTGATGGGGTTATAGACGGTTGAGTCAGCTTGAGCACAAAGATCCCTGATTCCACAGGTAACTTAAGTGCGGCGCACCTTAACAGGCCATCGGCAACGGCGTTCTGAGCTCTTGGAACATGCTCCATCTGTAGGCCGTCAAAGTGCTCTTCTAGCTTTCTCACTTCGTCAATGTAGGCTTCCATCAACGGACTCTGATAGCTCTTGTTCACTTGGCGGACGACAAGCTGCGAGTCACCCCTGACAACGAGCTTCTTGATCCCAAGGTCTGCCGCGATCCTGAGACCGGCAAGCAAGCCTTCATACTCTGCA
>NW_021257726.1:0-518 GCF_002162155.2 Triticum dicoccoides | reverse complement strand
CGTCGGTACTTGAAGGGTATAGTGATGCGAATTGGATCTCTGATGCTGATGAGATGAAGGCCACAACTGGGTATATGTTTACTCTTGGAGGTGGCGCTGTTTCCTGGAAGTCTTGCAAGCAAACGATCTTAACAAGATCGACAATGAAAGCAGAATTAACAGCATTAGACACTTCTGGTGTTGAAGCAGGATGGCTTCGAGATCTTTTGATGGACTTGCCGTTGGTTGATAAACCAGTTCCAGCTATCCTTATGAATTGTGATAATCAAACTGTCATCACCAAGGTGAAGAGTTCAAAGGACAACATGAAGTCCAACAAACACATAAGAATGAGATTAAAAGTTGTGAGAAAATTAAGAAACTCCGGGGTGATAGCATTGGACTATGTCCATACGGCTAAGAATCTGGCAGATCCCTTCACGAAAGGGCTATCGCGTGTAGTGATAGATAATGCATCGAGGGAGATGGGTATAAGACCCACATGAGTTGCCATGGTGATAACCCAACCTATGTGATCG
>NW_021257725.1:0-669 GCF_002162155.2 Triticum dicoccoides | reverse complement strand
TCCTAAGGTCAGGGAAGGCTCTGATTACCAACTTGTAACGCCCACGATGTGGCTATATCTCCCACGTGTCGAAGCACGACTTAGAGGCATAACCGCATTATAAGCAATGTCGCAAGTGAGGTAATCTTCACACAACCCATGTAATACATAAAGGAAAGAGATACGTAGTTGGCTTACAATCGCCACTTCACACAATTACATGGATAAAGCATTACATCAACCAGATACAATCAAGGTCCGACTACGGAACCAAAATAAAAGAAGACTACCCCAAATGCTACACAGATCCCCGATCGTCCCAACTGGGCTCCACTACTGATCAACGGGAAACAGAACAACACAATGAACACGATCTTCATGAAGCTCCTCTTTGAGCTTGGTTGCGTCACCTGCACGGTATCATCGGCACCTGCAAACTGGTTTTAGAAGTATCTATGAGTCACGGGGACTCAGCAATCTCACACCCTCGCGATCAAGACTATTTAAGCTTATAGGTAGGGTAAAAGGTATGAGGTGGAGCTGCAGCAAGCGACTAGCGTATTTGGTGGCTAACATATGCGCAAAAGAGAGCGAGAAGAGAAGGCAACGACATGAGGGGTAAACTATGATCAAGAAGTGATCCTAGAACAACCTACGCCAAGCATAACTCCAACACCGTGTTCACTTCCC
>NW_021257724.1:0-1580 GCF_002162155.2 Triticum dicoccoides | reverse complement strand
GAGTGTTTTCAATATATATCTTGCCTTTCAACCTTAAGGTTTTTTCTCAATGTTCTTTGTCCATATTTTCTAACGGAGTGTTTTCAACTTTGTTCATCTCCGTTGCTTTTTTCTTTCATTTGTTCAACCTCTCAAGGTTCTTTGGTTTCACTCGTTTGTCAAAGAAGCAACTTAGTTTTACCTCTTATCTTTCTCTTCTGTTTTCCCTCCGGTGCCATTCTAGATCTCGGGACGAGATCCTCTCGTAGTGGTGGAGTGTTGTGACGCCCCGAGACCGTTGTGCCAGGTGTCTCCCAGTTATTCGCCGTCGTTGCCATGTTATTTGCTTGCGTGTTGCATCTTGTCATGTCATCATGTGCATTGCATCATCATGTTTTAAAACTTGCATCTGTCCCGGCCTCCTCGTTCCGTCCATTGTCCGTTCTGAGCCCAACCACACTTGCACGCGCCCGCGGCATGTCCGAGATATTATTTTATAAGTGGCCGGAGAATGTTCTCGGAATGGAATGAAAGTTGGCCCGCGGTCTTATTATAGTGTAGATAGACCGCCTGTCAAGTTTCATCGCATTCGGAGTTTGTTTGACGCCCCAACGATTAACTATAGCGGCATTATAGCAGGTCTAACGTCGGACGTTTTTTGTCTCCGGAAACAGATGTCGGGCCCTCTCTCTCTCTTCTTCCCCTCGCAGTCTCGCCACAACCCACCTAGTCCATCCCCCTTCCCCTCTTCGCTTCCGGAGTTGTCCGATGTGACCGCACGGTCCGAAACCCTCTCTGCACAGTGCACCGAACCCCTCACGTGCGTGTCCGAAATTGTCCCGGACCCAACCCGGGCAGTAGTCACCGTTGGATCCGAATCATCCCCAAACGTCTACAAAACGTCACCGTTTTCTTATTTGGACTTCCTAGCTATTTTATTCGCGATCGTTCATTTGCGATCGGAGGGACGATATACCCCTAAGTCTAACCCATTTACTATATATAGCTAGTCTAACCCTAGACCAAATCCCAAATTTCTAGGGATCCATCCCACCGCCTCCACTCTCTTCATCGGATTCCACACCGAACTAGCAGCATCCCCTCCCGATCCAAAATTCCTCCCAGTCTTGTTTTCCCCAACGAGCTAATCACCACAGCCTCGCCTAACCTACCCCTCGTCCCCGTACGTTGTCCTCCTTCGTGCCTGATCTGGTCACCCGCAGCTCCCGCGCGCTTCCCTGCCCGAGTCGCCAGGCCCTCCTTTTCTCTCTCTTACTTCCCGATCTCTCTCTGTTTTGAGCAGAGCACTCCGCCGCCAAGGACGCCAAGTCTCGCCCCGCGCTCGGCATGTCTTGAGCCACCCAATGTCTTCCTCCTCGTCGACGCTGCTCCGGCGAGCAGTACCAGGACGCCGCCGTGGGCACCAGGGGCTCCCACGTGCGCCTCCACTACCTTCATGCCCGCAAATCGCCGCCGTTTCTGGCTGCCTCGTCAGCCCGTCGTTCAAGACGAGTACTACCAGGGGCTCTTGACGCCTTGCTTCATCGCCACCTTGCGAGCATGCCAGCGCCCTCCATCTCATCCCGTCTCGCTCGCTGGTA
>NW_021257723.1:0-824 GCF_002162155.2 Triticum dicoccoides | reverse complement strand
ATGAATTGTGGGTTTATGATCCAGGTTATCTATGAACATAATTTGATTCTTCTCTGAATTCTTTTATGTATGATTGAGTTATCTTTGCAAGTCTCTTCGAATTATCTTTCCGGTTTGGCCAACTAGATTGGTAGTTCTTGCAATGGGAGAAATGCTTAGCTTTGGGTTCAATCTTGCGGTGTCCTTACTCAGTGACAAAAAGAGTTGCAAGGCACGTATTGTATTGTTGCCATCGAGGATAACAAGATGGGGTTTTTATCATATTGCATGAATTTATCCCTCTACATCATGTCATCTTGCTTACGGCGTTACTCTATTTTTAATTAATACTCTAGATCCATGTTGGATAGCGGTCGATGAATGGAGTAATAGTAGTAGATGCAGAATCGTTTCGATCTACTTGTCTTGGACGTGATGCCTATATACATGATCATACCTAGATAATCTCATAATTATTCGCTTTTCTATCAATTGCTTAACAGTAATTTGTTCACCCACCGTAGAATACTTATGCTCTTGAGAGAAGCCATTAGTGAAACCTATGGCCCCCGGGTCTATTCTCATCATATCAATCTATATCATTTTATTTACTTGCTTTGTTTTTACTTTGCCTTTTACGTTTTACTTTGAATCTCTATATCAAAAATACCAAAAATATTATTTATCATCTCTATCAGATCTCACTCTCGTAAGTGACCGTGAAGGGATTGACAACCCCTAAGCGTTGGTTGCGAGTTGCTATCGTTTTGTGTAGGTACGAGGGATTTGTGCGTGATCTCCTACTGGATTGATACCTTGGTTCTCAAAAACTGAGGAAATATTTA
>NW_021257722.1:0-971 GCF_002162155.2 Triticum dicoccoides | reverse complement strand
CCCTAGTTCTCCGTCCAGGAGTTGCAAGTAGTTTCTGGTGTTTGTAGCCTACTGGAGGCCGTGGACAGCGCTGACCGTAGGGGTGGGCTGTGATGCGGTAGGTACGTGGCACGGTGTACCGAATACCCGTTAGGTATCTCGGGAACCCTGTTCACATCGTTCGGGGCCGTATGGGAAACCTCGGCCGGACTCCCTGCGGATGGAACCTGGATAGGCGATAAACCTGGACTGGAGGCTTAGGTGATTAGGTAGGTCGTGGCCGACACCCACGTTGGGCTTCCGCTTGAAGGTTGCCGAGTACATGTCGTGTAAACGACGATAAGTGGTGAGAGCGTGTATGAAGAAGTACACCCCTGCAGGGTTAACATGATCTATTCGAATAGCCGCGTCCGCGGTAAAGGACTACTTGGTTGCCTATACAGTTCATAGACAAGTAAACGGAAACTGCTAAAAGCCTCAAGATAAGTGTGAGTGCCGAGGATGGCTCTTCCGTAGGAAGAAGGAGGTGGATCCTCGGTAGTGTATTGAAGTGGTGAGTAGTGGACTCGTGTGCGCAAAACCATTTCAAGTTGGAGTATCGTAGGATAGTCTAGCCAAGAGTCAAAGCTGGCTTGCTGCAATAACTCCACCAACCCTTCTTGATAAAATGCATGTATGTAGGATCTGATGTAAGTCTTGCTGAGTACCTTTGTACTCATGTTGCTATAATCTGCATTTTACAGAAGACGCTGCAACCCCTTCTGATGGGTTCTATGTAGACGTTGACATCAACGAGTAGGCTAAAGACCCAGGTGGTGACCCTGAGCTTGTGAAGGACCACGTAGTATAGTTAGGCTTTCCAAGCCTCTTTTATTTTACTAGTTGTCTGTACCCAGACAAGTTACTTCCGCTGCTGGTTTGTATGACTGTATGACTTGTATGTTGGGTCGTGAGACCCGTACCTTTGTGTATGTTATGTATGGCTCCCTGAG
>NW_021257721.1:0-3484 GCF_002162155.2 Triticum dicoccoides | reverse complement strand
GCTTTCACAAAGCAATCTTATTTAGCACGCATCCTAGCAATTCTTTCTTTGCACTCATCAATGGAAATTCTCATGGCCTTGAGAGACTCATTGATATCATGCTTAGGTGGAACAGATCTAAGTTTCAAAGAATCAACATCAAGAGAAATTCTATCCACGTTCCTAGCCAACTCATCAATTTTAAGAAATTTTTCTTCAATCAAAGCATTGAAATTCTTTTGTGAATTCATAAATTCTTTAACACTAGTCTCAAAATCAGAGGGCATCTTATTAAAATTTCCATAAGTGTTCTTGTAGGAATTACCATAATTATTAGAGGAGTTACTAGGGAACGGCCTAGAATTAAAGTTTCCTCTATAAGCGTTGTTACCAAAATTGTTCCTACCAACAAAATTCACATCCATAGATTCATTATTATTCTCAATCAAAGTGGACAAAGGCATATCATTAGGATCAGAAGAAACACTCTTATTAGCAAACAATTTCATAAGTTCATCCATCTTTCCACTCAAAACATTAATCTCAACAATCGCATGAACATTTTTACTAGTGGATCTTTCAGTATGCCATTGAGAATAATTAACCATAATATTGTCTAGGAGTTTAGTAGCTTCTCCTAAAGTGATTTCCATAAAAGTGCCTCCCACGGCCGAATCTAAAAGATTTCTAGAAGCAAAATTCAATCAAGCATAAAGTTTTGTATAATCATCCATAAATTCAAACCATGTGTAGGGCAATTACGTATCATTAATTTCATCCTCTCCCAAGCTTGTGCAACATGCTCATGATCAAGTTGCTTAAAATTCATAATATCGTTTTTAAGAGAGATGATCTTAGCGGGAGGAAAATACTTAGAGATAAAAGCATCTTTGCACTTATTCCATGAATTAATACTATTTTTAGGCAAAGAAGAGAACCAAGTTTTAGCACAATCTCTAAGAGAAAACAGAAATAGCTTCAATTTAACAATATCATTATCCACATCTTTCTTCTTTTGCATATCACACAAATCAACAAAGTTGTTTAGATGGGTAGCGACATCTTCACTAGGAAGGCCAGAAAATTGATATTCCATGAGAAAATTCAACAAAGCAGCACTAATTTCACAAGATTCAGCATCAGTAATTGGAGCAATCGGAGTGCTAATAAAATCATTGTTGTTGGTATTGGAAAAGACACATAATTTAGTATTATCTTGAGCCATCGTGACAAACAATCAATCCAATGCACAATCACACAAGAAGCAAGCAGAAAGAGGCGAACGGAAAAAGGGGCGAATAAAACGGCAAGGGTGAAGTGGGGGAAAGGAAAACGAGAGGAAAATGACAAATAATGTAATGCGAGGGAGAAGAGTTTTTGATGGGTACTTGGTATGTCTTGACTTGTGTGTAGATCTCCCCTGCAACGGCGCCAGAAATCCTTCTTACTACCTCTTGAGCATGCATTGGTTTTCCCTTGAAGAGGAAAGGGTGATGCAATAAAGTAGCGTAAGTATTTTCCCTCGGTTTTTGAGAACCAAGGTATCAATCTAGTAGGAGACTACACGCAAGTCACCTAGTACCTGCACAAATAATCAAGAACCTCGCAACCAACGCGATAAAGGGGTTGTCAATCCCTTCACAGCCACTTACAAAAGTGAGATCTGATAAAGATAATAAGATAAATATTTTTGGTATTTCTGTTGTATAGATTGAAAAGTAAAGATTGCAAAATAAAATAAATAGTAAACTAGAATTGTAGATCGGAAACTTATATGATATAAAATAGACCCGGGGGCCATAGGTTTCACTAGTGGCTTCTCTCATGATAGCAAGTATTATGGTGGGTGAACAAATTACTGCCGAGCAATTGATAGAAAAGCGCATAGTTATGAGAATATCTAGGCATGATTATTAAATATAGGCATCACGTCCGTGTTAAGTAGACTGAAACGATTATGCATCTACTACTATTACTCCACACATCGTCCGCTATTCAGCATGCATCTAGAGTATTAAGTTCATAAGAACAGAGTAATGCTTTAGGCAATATGACATGATGTAGAGGGATAAATTCAAGCAATATGACATAAACCCCATCTTTTTATCCTCGATGGCAACAATACAATACGTGCCTTGCTGCCCCTACTATCACTGGGAAAGGACACCGCAAGATTGAACCCAAAGCTAAGCACTTCTCCCATTGTAAGAAAGATCAATCTAGTAGGCCAGACTAAACCGATAATTCAAAGAGACTTGAAAAGATATCAAATCATGCATATAAGAATTTAGAGAAGAACCAAATATTGTTCATAGATAAACTTGATCATAAATCCACAATTCATCGGATCTCGGCAAACACACCGCAAAAGAATATTACATCGAATAGATCTCCAAGAACATCGAGGAGAACTTTGTATTGAAGATCAAAGAGAGAGAAGAAGCCATCTAGCTAATAACTATGGACCCAAAGGTATGTGGTAAACTACTCACACATCATCGGAGAGGCTATGGTGTTGATGTAGAAGCCCTCCGTGATCGCTTCCCCCTCCGGCAGATCGCCGAAAAAGGTCCCCAGATGGGATCTCACGGGTACAGAAGATTGCGGCGGTGGAAAAGTGGTTTTGTGGCTCCCCTGGATGTTTTTAGGGTATAAGAGTATATATAGGTGAAAGAAGTATGTCGGTGGAGCTCCATGGGGCCCATGAGGGTGGGGGCGCGCCTACCCCCTGGGTGCGCCCCCTTGCCTCGTGGAAGCTTCACGGACTTCCAGACTTATACTCCAAGTCTCCTGGGTTGCGTTTGTTCCAAGAAAGATCCTCGTGAAGGTTCCGTTCCATTTGGATTCCCTTTGATGTTCCTTTTCTGCGAAACACTCAAAAAGGCAAAAAAACAGAAACTGACACTGGGCCTCCGGTTAATAGGTTAGTCCCAAAAATAATATAAAAGTGCATATTAAAGCCCATTAAACATCCAAAACAGATAATATAATAGCATGGAATAATAAAAAAATTATAGATACATTGGAGACGTATCAGGCTCTCCTTCCCCGCCGACACTTCCCTTGCACCCGCCGACGAGTGCCATTGGGCAAAGCCCTTGTGGTGTTGGTGGCAGCGGGGATCTCCTCCCCAGGCGTGCGGGATGGGGCGCGGGGCCTCCTCTCTTCTGCATGGTGGGGCGTCGCGGCGTCCCCTTCCCATGACGTGCTCGCCGGTGGGAAACCCCATGGCGCGGTGGCTCTGATAAGCCCTGGAGTGGGCGTCGGCCTTGGTGGCAGATATGAGAATTTATGCCTAGATCTGATCAGGGATGGAGGCCGTTGGGTTGGGGGTAGTCGACGACCCCGCGGGACACTGGTGGTGATGCAACTGGCGGCCTAGTTGCGCCGGTGAGGCATGGTAGGTGTGCCAGGCGCACTGGCCTGGACGCGCTTGGTGTTGTGGTGGTTTGGCCCTAGCAATTGCCGTCCGCCATGGCGTCTTTCTACCAAACGTCGACCACTT
>NW_021257720.1:0-427 GCF_002162155.2 Triticum dicoccoides | reverse complement strand
GACGCGTAAACGCACCCCGGGGATTGTCAATCATGGAAATCGCTCTCGGACCCCAAAACGGCGAGTAATAGTCCACGAAACGGACCAGAATTGGATAAAATTGTGAGTGTTGATGACCGACACGTAAATGCACCTCGGAGTTCACAAATCGTGGAAATCACTCCGAGACCCCAAAACAATGAGTAATAGTCCACGAAACGGTCAGAATTCACCAAAACTGTGAGTATTGACGCCGGATGCAAACACACCATGGGGATCGTCAATCGTGAAAATCGCTTCGGGACCCCAAAACGGGCCAGAATCGTGAGTAATAGTCCACGAAACGGACCAGAATTAGCCAAAATTGTGAGTGTTGATGACCGACACATAAGCACACCTTGGGGTTCGACAACGATGGAAATCGCTTTGGGACCCCAAAATGGTGAGT
>NW_021257719.1:0-969 GCF_002162155.2 Triticum dicoccoides | reverse complement strand
CATCACAGCCCACCCCTACGGTCAGCGCTGCCCACGGCCTCCAGCATACTACAAACACAAGAAACTACTTGCAACTCCTGGACAGAGGACAAGGGTGATCAAGAAGCCGAGAGGGTCCATTGGTTTCGGGCCCAATGCGTGGTAGTAGCTGAATCATGGATCACAAACACAGAACTCAGTTCCTGAGGACGGCTGCAATGAGACAACCCACCATGTACTCCTACATGGCCTCTCACCGCTACCTTTACCAAATCGTGTTCACACACTTAGCTCACACACAGTAGGACGGGTTCACACGCCTCTGATTCATCCCCGATGAATCAGACCTGACTCAACTCTAAGCAATAGCAGGCATGACAAACAAACATGAATGAGTAGGCACATCAGGGCTCAAACAACTCCTACTCATGCTAGTGGGTTTCATCTATTTACTATGGCAATGACAGATCATGCAAAAGACAAAGGGGTTCAGCTACCGCAGCAAGTAACAGATGAATCGGTGTTGTCCTAATGCAGTAAAAGAGAGCAGGAGCGAGAGAGTAGGATTGTATCGGAATGAACAAGGGGGTTTTGCTTGCCTGGCACTTCTGAAGATAACATTGAGTCTTCATCAGTGTCAACGATCACATCATCGGTATCACGTCTATCGAGAGGGGACAAATACCGGCAATACAGAAAGGAACACAATCAATGCAATGCACAATATGATGCATGCTCATGACATGGCAATATGAATGTGTTTTGAGCTAATGCAACTAGCAACAGATTAAATGAAGTTGGTTTGAATATAAGATTCAAATTCAAACTCCATATGTGATTATTCAAATGCCATTTAGTTGATTTGTGCTAAACAGCAGCTATAAGTTGTTCTAACATGCATGAAAATGGTACAGATGGATTCCTTGAATTTTTCTGATAATTTTTCATATATAAATTATTTAATTTGGAGTTACGGTTAATTTTCTATGA
>NW_021257718.1:0-944 GCF_002162155.2 Triticum dicoccoides | reverse complement strand
GCGCGTGTTGACCATCCTAGGTAAACAAGACAATGATTTAGTCAGGATGATAAAATTCCGACATAGGATAAAAATGCAAGGAATAACTCGAAATGCAAGATGATCATCCGTATGACATGGTAAAAACAGAACTGCTTCTTTTATTCCATCGTCATACACACCATACAGAGTTTAGTACAAGACCAAACAAAGTACTATTACGGTGAAAAGAGGATTACATCTCATCGGAGGCATTCCAAGCTCCTATACATTATTTTTCTACACCTCCGGAAGGAGTACAAACTAGGTCATATCCCACGAGTCACGCGGGACGATAGACGACACAGCTAGTGCGAACTAGTGATACTACCACTAACTCAGACCGATCCGTAGTAGTCCTCGTAAAAGTCACCTCCATAGCCTGGGAGCTCAACATGATCATCCGAAAACAGACGATCTCGCGGAGCTTGTGGACCATAGGGGCTAGGATGAGGCCTTGGACCAACAAACGGTGGCCTGCGGGGACCACGAGGTGGGGTGATGCCTCCTACATCACGCCAAACCATCACGTCTGGCAGAGCGGATCTCACAGGATAGAGATCGCGCATATCTGAATATCCAGCTTGCACCGCCGGTGCGAACCGAGTCAAAGTGGCCCAGTGGTCAGCACGGGTATTGAAGAGCTCTAACCTCAAGGCCCGATTTTCACGGTCCTTATCCTCGAGCATCTCGGCAGTGGTGCGAGTCCGTGAATCCTCCTGGGTGGGGTCAGCATAGATAGCCTGGAGATACCCTTGTGCTCCCGGAAGTGATCCTGGCATATACCGGAAATCAGAGTCCCGAAATATACCAGATCTGACTCGCATAATGGTCATCATAGAGTAGGCGGCGTCCTGCACAGCCATCTCAATGGTAACCCCGAGTCCATAAGAGCAGTGAAGAGGCTCGGTGGATCCAGGATAAGA
>NW_021257717.1:0-1469 GCF_002162155.2 Triticum dicoccoides | reverse complement strand
CATGCATCTTAGTCCAATGCTCTTGGTCCCTCGCTAGCTTTGCATTGAAAGCATAGGCCTTTTTGTATGTCCCTACTGAGTAGCACTCATGCACCAAGCTTGCAGGATCAATCTCTCATTTCTAGCACAAAGAATAGCATAGTGACAAGGAATGCCAGATAGGTCCCATCTTTTGCAGTCACATGTTTCCATTTCCAAGTCCACTATGTACGAGTGGTTCATTGACACAACCTTGAACACCTTCTGACCAGCTCCAAAGACCATGCAGTTTGTAGCCCAATCAGTGTACTTGTCCAGCTTTTTCTAAATTTTTGGGCACAATCTCATACTCCATTCCCTATCTTCTGCAACTTCCTTCTACTTGTAGTATAGCCTTGTTTTGATATTGCCGATTATATTGTCCACCATGGAGAAAACAGGAAGGTCTCTGGATGGCAAAATCCAACTGTCATTTGAAATTTAAAAACTTGTTAGTTTAGTGCATTCAACACATCGGTGCATTTAATAGTTCTGAAAAGCACAACACAGAAATGCTTAATTTGAAGTGCACTACATGATTACCTGTTAAATACTTCAGACATGTTATGCAGCAGGATGTCGCACCTTGGAAAAGGATTAAAAAAGCTTTAATCCATGTTTTTGGTGCCCATTTCTCAACCCATTTGTATGCGGGTACACAGTCTGCCTTCATCTTCTCCATTGCTCTGGTGTATGTTGGAGTGTTTGTGGCTCTTGCAATAGCCCACATATTGTTCTTTAGTTGCTCCCCCTTATGAAGCTTGTGGAAATTCTGATACATATGCCTGACACAAAACCTATGTTCAGCATCTGCCCACACCTTTGCAACTGCAACTATAAGACCCTGGAGAACACATAAACAATGCAAGTATCCCATTAAATATAAACTACATTAATACTATATGAAGCAATAAGGTGAAAAGCATAAGTTTTTGCACATACCTTTTGCTTATCACTCATGATTGTGTATCGAGAGGTGTTGCAAATGTTGAGGTCATCCTTCAGGCTAGCCAAAAACCACTCCCAACTGCTAGTGGACTCCACTTCCACAATAGCAAATGCTAGAGGGAAAATACAATCATTGGGGTCAATACCCACAACTGTCAATAAATTCCCTTTGTACCTGGTCTTAATGTGACATCCATCTACAAATATTATTGCCCTACATCCCATCAACCAGCCTCTCTTGCATGCATCCAATGACCAGTACAAAGTTGAGAAATGTTCTTTTGTCTCCTTGGTCTTTTCATCAAAGATCTCCTTTGTGCAAAGGTAAAACTTGTTGCCAGGGTTTGTTTGCCTAAACTCCTCTCCATAATCTCATAGCATCTTATATTGGTCATCATCCTCACCTCTAATCTGCTTTACCGATGCTCTTCTAGCCCTTCCCAGTTTGCTCCTACTTGGAATTAGATTGTACTCCTGTTGAACCTTCTCCTCAAATTTCTGCA
>NW_021257716.1:0-1459 GCF_002162155.2 Triticum dicoccoides | reverse complement strand
TGCTATTTTGCAAAATAGCGTTTCACAAAACATTGTTAAGATTTCAGCATATAGCATACAAATGACAGATATATCAACACAAATGACAGATTTCAGCAGCTAAAACCAAGGCTAAAACATTGTTCAGATAACAAAGCATGGTCCAGATATAGGCATATAGCACTGTTCAGAGTCCATACATTCAGATTTCAGACAAACAAAGTAGACAGATAAATTAAACATCCAACAAGCAAGGTCCAGAATAGCAGAAATAAGGACTTAGGACTTTAGGAGCCAGCCAACAACGATGCAGAAGCTCAATCAGAATCAGATGAACTTGCTGCCATGGCATCATCATCCGAATCAGAAGAAGAACCCACAGATTGCAGCTCATCATCACGAAAAACTGGGAGCAACTTCTTCCTAGGCCGACGAGCTTTATTTCTTTTTGATGCAGCAGCTCTTGCTCTCGGGTGTGGTATTGGTTCTTCCTCAGGTTCATCTGCAGTATCCACAACTGGAACCGGCACAATTCCTGTGATCCACTCGTTATCTTCATCTTCCACAACATCTGCATGTGTTCTGTCCACAAGTGGATCCCTGTCTTTGTTCATTCTCTTTTGTTCAAGTTGGGAGTCGGCCTTGATGAAGACAAGATCTCTCATTTTGTGATGAAGTAGCCTGTTGCGCCTTTTGCTGCCTTGAACCTGATTGTACATTGCAAGTAAATAAACATCAGTAAGAAAAAGAAACATATGTGGATATAAAGGATATGTTGACAGTTTGTACTTTGTACTTCTTACCTGCTGAAAAACACTGAAGTTTCTCTCACAAGCTGATGAGATGCATGTCAAGCTCAAAATCCGCATAGCCAGTACCCTGAGATTTGGTGCACTTGATCCATGATTGGACCACCATTCAGCTGCATCAACAAGTAACAAATAACAGTTAACAAAGCTGCAACATCTAATTCGCATTGCAGCCTACACATCTTATTTCAACAATGTAAACATTTAGTTCTTTACCTGGATCGAAATTCTTGTTTCTTCGCTGCCTTTTAGCATTGTCCCTTCCAAACGACCCCTCTTCATTTTGATATGCCTGACACTCAGCTGTCATTATATCTTCCTTCTTACCATCTCTAACCATCTTCTCCATGCAAGCAACAAGGCCATCTTTAAATATTCCATCCAACTCAATCTCCAGCTTGTTTTCATAGTAGTAGTATGGGTTTAAGAAGTATCCAGCCCTATGTAGGCGCCCCTTCAATTTGTTGTCCCATCTCTTATCAATAATGTGTAGCACTTCCTAGATACTAGCCTCCTCATTGTCAAATCTAGTTGCAATCTCCTTCTTTGCATCCAAAAAAGCGCCATATATGAAACCCATAGCTGGTACATCATTGTCCATTCGCCGCAGCAAATTAGCCAAAGGCTCAAAGAAGTTGACAACATGTTCTACTCCTGTCCAATAAAATTCA
>NW_021257715.1:0-1228 GCF_002162155.2 Triticum dicoccoides | reverse complement strand
TGTGGAGTTATTTTCTTCCCAACTCAGCTCAAATCGTTGTGCTTGTCCCCATATTCCCAAGAGCCAACCCAACTCTCATCGTTGTATTATTGTCGCTCGCCACCAGCTTCGCTAGCTTTTCTAAAAAGAAGAACAGTGCCGCTAGGTATTTATGGGTTGCCTCTAGCCAGTAGGATGAATTGATGCTCGCTCTCCACTGCTTGTCTCAGGCAGTGCCACACCGTCAGTCTCGACGTCCTGACCTGAATGGATTTGGAGGAAAGGGGGATAGTTAAGAAAGCAAACAAATAGTTTGTGAAAAAGGAACAAATCTTTGCGTCCACTGCTCTATTATATCACAAAGACAAAATTGTTGCGAGCAAGATATAAAGAGAGGATCATCATAAACCTATGAGAGAATGTTATTTCGAAACTAATCTTATGTTCCATCGGCCACATGTAAAACAAATGAAGGTTAATTTTACATACGTGTGTGTTGGAGCCTTGGAGGGAGCCCACGTAGGTGCTAAGAAAGTATAAAACATATATAAGGTGTAACTTTTTTTAAACAGAACCTACTATTTTCAGATGTAATTGTTAAATTAGTGAAATAGTATACTTGGAATATGTGCTTTAATTTCTCTTGCCCAGATAAATCGGTTTGTGATCTATAAATGAAGGCAGATGATACCTGAATTCTATTAATATGTACTCCCTCCGTCCCATAATATAAGATCGTCAGCTTGCAAAACGATATTAATTAGAGAATGAAAACAAGTTTGACATTGACCTTTCATCTACAAGTATAAAGAATGAGGTCAGACGTGGAATTACCCAATAGCAGTTATTTGACGGTGGCAGTATGAAAATTAGTGCACCACAAAAGAACACATAAGTAGCATGAATCGATCATATAAATAGAAGGTGGTTGTATATTTACTAACCACTTTATTTTTCTGCATGATAGGAAAGACCATTGAAAGCATTTACGAACCGCCGTAGAAATCCAATCGGGTTAAGGTGCTTAATGATATGAACTTATACTGATGACTAGTACACATGCAAATTAGCTCACTCATTTAATTGAAGCGCTAGATTTAAAAGCCAAAAGTAATCTCCTTACAGTTAATGAGCAAAACTCCAAGTCCGAAGCTGGGCAAGGCTTACGGGCTCTTCTAAGAGAAGAGGAGCTCAAGTGAGCACTGCGTGCTAAAGTGCTTAAGGTTGTCCAAGGGGATGACAATACACA
>NW_021257714.1:0-422 GCF_002162155.2 Triticum dicoccoides | reverse complement strand
CGGACCTCCCGCACTGCTTTAACTTGGTCGTCCCAGTCACAGCCGGAGGAGCTCCTGCGGTAGGCGGAGGAGGAGGATCCAGACGCAGACATGGCTGCTGCTTTGGCCTTTGGGTGGCGGCCGGTGGATTGGTAGGGGAACGGCGAGGGATATTTTATTCCAGCTTGGGTGTCCGTTAGCTGGACCCGTCGCCCGTAGTGGAAAAGGTTGGCCCAGAACAGTTTCCGGTCCGTCGGGCTATCTCCTGTACCGCGACGTCCGTTCGTTTGGACCGAGAGTTAATGCACCAGCTGTACTTCTATATACGTTGCATATACGCGAGCGAGACACGACGGGAAATACCAGCGCCGCAGACATCCCGATGCGAACGGATGCGTGAGATTTCGGGTCCAGCTGTGCTCGGGATCAGAAACGGATTTTCG
>NW_021257713.1:0-1043 GCF_002162155.2 Triticum dicoccoides | reverse complement strand
TTCAAGAAGAATGGCAAACAAGTTGCCACTCCCGTGAAGAAGCCCAAAGCTGAACCCAAGCCTAAAACTGAGTGCTTCTACTGCGAAGAAAATGGTCACTAGAAGTGGAACTGCCCCAAATACTTGGCAGGTAAGAAAGATGGCAAAGTGAACAAAGGTATATTTGATATACATGTTATTGATGTGTATTTTACTAGTGCTTGTAGTAACCCCTAGGTATTTGATACCGGTTCAGTTGCTAAGATTAGTAACTCGAAACAGGAGTTGCAGAGACTAGTTAACAGTGAGGTGACGATGTGTGAGTTGGAAATGATTCCAAGGTTGATATGATCACCATCGCACACTCCCTCTACCTTCGGGATTAGTGTTGAACCTAAATAAATGTTATTTGGTGTTTGCGTTGAGCATGAATATGATTAGATCATGTTTATTGCAATACGTTTATTCATTTAAGTTAGAGAATTATTATTTTGTCTACATGAATAAAACCTTCTATGGTCATAGACCCAATGTGAATAGTTTATTGAGTCTTGATCGTAGTGATACACATATTCATAATATTGATACCAAAAGATGCAAAGTTGATAATGGTAGTGCAACATACTTGTGGCATTGCCGTTTAGTATTGGTGTAAAGCGCATGAAGAAACTCCATGCAGATGGACATTTGGAATCACTTGATTATGAATCATTTGATACTTGTGAACCATGTCTCATGGGCAAGATGACTAAAAATCCGTTCTCCGAAACAATGGAGCGAGCTAATGACTTATTGGAAATAATACATATCAATGTATGCAGTCCGATGACTTTTGAAGCACGCGGCGGGTATCATTATTTTCTGGCCTTCACAAATGGTTTGAGTAGGTATGGGTATATCTACTTGATGAAGCACAAGTCTGAAACATTTGAAAAGTTCAAAGAATTTCAGAGTGAAGTGGAGAATCATCATAACAAGAAAATAAAGTTTCTATGATCTGATCACAGAGGCGAATATTTGAGTTACGAGTTTAGGCTTCATTTAAAACAATGTGGAGTTGTTTC
>NW_021257712.1:0-1199 GCF_002162155.2 Triticum dicoccoides | reverse complement strand
TAATCCTCCCCAAAATCTATCCATAAAATCATCTTCACTTTCTTCTAAAGAGGAATGCAACAAGGTAGTTTGTAAATCATCATAATATTTTGTTACAGTTTCACTACCTTGTTTTAAGTGTTGCAACTTCTTAATCATGTCACGAGTATAATAAGCAGGGACGAAAGTATGTCGCATGGCAAGTTTCAAATCATCCCAAGTAGTAGGTATATAATCAGGGTGTAACCGACAATATTCACTCCACCAAACCAAAGCATAACCAGTGAAAGAACCAACCGCAACCTTAACCTTTTTATGTTCATTGAAATTATGGGAAGCAAATATATTTTTTATGACGAACTCCCATTCAATATATAAAGCAGGTTTAAAACGGCCATTAAATGGTGGTATAGATACATTAACCTGATCATGTGCATTTGGATGTTTGTGCACCTCTCGTGACGGTTGTGGTATTTGCAAAGGTGGTGGCACATCTCCCGCGATCGACAAAGCCCATGAATTGACTCTGGATCCTGTCATGATTAGTAGAAGAAGAAACAAAACCCAAAAATAATGTTCCTATAACTACTAGGATGTGGTGGTAAAACGGTCACAGTAAAGCAAATATCAATGTCTTACAAGTTCTTACCATGCAGCAGGCGGTGATCGGCAACCAGCGGTGTCAAGTAACTCCGAATATTGAGTAAAGGTATTGCCAGGGGAGCGTACGTATACACGGTGTAGAAATATGTGGAGCTGGGTTGGCTATTATGGTAGCAAAAGATTAGCAATAATCAATTCAAAGATGCAATGTTGAATAAATGCTCAACGACGGTACTGTGCTGGTCCTAGGCTAGACCGGACTAGAGACGCGAGCCTAGAACACTAATGAGGTCACGGCGTAGCACAACTAGCATCAATGAAGGATACTAAGTAGCTCTTGACAGCAAGATATAAGTGAAGATCACAACGGCAGTGAAGATAATGATAAAAAACAACTGCCAAGCAGGATATACAACAACTCTCTCTCCAACTTTCCTCTTGAAAAGTTTGAGACAATTTTCTGATAAATTCTTTCAAAGAATGCTACTAACTCAAGCTTTCCAATACAAAAAGAATCACTCAATTCCGAGTTGATATGAGGAGTCAAAGAATTCTAAAACTGGCCTGAAAAATTGGAACAAGTTGTGTTCACGAACTTCGGAGGGCAAAAAGACCTA
>NW_021257711.1:0-406 GCF_002162155.2 Triticum dicoccoides | reverse complement strand
ACTGTACATGGAGAGGCTGACAGCTGGGTCCACGACCGCACGCAAGGAAATGCCTCCTTATTACGCGCAAAATAATGATTCCTCCACCTGACATCTGGGACCCACCGAAAGGGCCTCTGTATTTCGCGAAAAAAACGTTACCGCCGCTGACAGCTCGGACCCACCAGCTATATCTTTGCACGCAAGGAAGTGCCTCCTTATTACACACAAAAAAATGTCTACTCCCCCTGCTAGCTGGGACCCAGTATAGTGGGCCTATGAAGTTGACGGGGATGAAGGGCTTTGTCAACTTAGTCAATATGCACGATTCTAGCTCGACTGACCGTACGATGTCCATCCAACGGCCGTAGTGCTTCTTCAACCTCTGGTCTTCTTGCTCCAGCCGCCCAAAGCAGCGTCGGTCGTG
>NW_021257710.1:0-581 GCF_002162155.2 Triticum dicoccoides | reverse complement strand
AGTAGATGCAGAATCGTTTCGATCTACTTGTCACGGACGTGATGCCTATATACATGATCATGCCTAGATATTCTCATAACTATGTTCAATTCTGTCAATTGCTCAACAGTAATTTGTTCACCCACCGTAGAGTACTTATGCTCTTGAGAGAAGCCACTAGTGAAACCTATGGCCCCCGGGTCTATTCTCATCATATCAATCTCCATCACTTTAATCTTGCTTTGCTTTTTTACTTTGCTTTTACATTTTACTTTGCATATTTATACCAAAAATATTATATCTATCAGATCTCACTCTCGTAAGTGACTGTGAAGGGATTAACAACCCCTAATCGCGTTGGTTGCGAGTAGCTATTGCTTTGTGCAGGTACGAGGGACTTGAGCGTGGCCTCCTACTGGATTGATACCTTGGTTCTCAAAAACTGAGGGAAATACTTACGCTACTCTGTTGCATCATCCCTTCCTCTTCGCAGAAAACCAACGCAAGCTCAAGACGTAGCACTGCCCAGGCCCAAACCATTGTGAGGAACAATCCGTCATGGACTAACGCCACGTAGGATTTTCAGTTGACCAATTCGAATG
>NW_021257709.1:0-401 GCF_002162155.2 Triticum dicoccoides | reverse complement strand
GAGATAATAACGAACACGTAAATAAAAACTAGGGGCTGTTTAGATAAAGAAGCAATAAAGTAAATATAGCGAGTGTGGAAAAGTGGTGATAGGAGTTGTGGAATTGTCCCTAAGCAATTGACTACTTTACTAGACCGATAGCAAGTATTATGTGGGAGAGGCCACTGCTAGCATGTCATCCCTGACTTGGAATTCTATGCACTTATGATTGGAACTATTAGCAAGCATCCACAACTACTAACATTCATTAAGGTAAAACCCAACCATAGCATTAAGATATATTGGTCCCCCTTCAATCCCGCATGCATCAATTTCTATGCTAGGTTGAAGCTTCTGTCACTCTTGCCCTCCAATACATAGTCCTATCAACATACAACTAACCCTATGGTGTGATCCACGTG
>NW_021257708.1:0-1569 GCF_002162155.2 Triticum dicoccoides | reverse complement strand
AATTTCGTGGCCCTTGAGGGTGGCGTCCGAAACCAACCCTAACTCTTGTTTCCCCACACATACAGACTCTAAAAATAGCCTATACTTAAGTATTTCGAAATTACATGGGCCTGGCCCATTAATAAGGTGACGCAGCACCTAGAATAGCCTATGGACGAATATTATGAAGTGGCATCTTGTATATTTCGTCCAAGCCTTCATGCACTCCTTATGGCGGCTTTAAAGTCCTGAAATCATCACTTGTAACTCCCTTCTTGATCCCCTTGCGCATGCCATCAACTCCATGTGTGTTCTTGCTCCAATGTTTATCCTTCTCCAAACTAGGTCCTTCATTTGTAAGCAAAACAAATGTATCCAATTTAGGCAGCATCATAATCTCATGAACATTAGAATCATTACCAAGAAACGAAAGTACCTGGTAATTTAATTGGCGTGCGCGAGCTCTAGTAATTTGTCCAGTATATGTAACAGTAGGGGCTATGGGTGTAACAATGGTATTGATGTCCTCATCACATAGACAATGCACATGACATATCACAAGCACGAACACAAAGCAAAATGGAAGTATCATCATATGCATGGTGCACAAAGCAAACATGGCAATAACAAGCAATATCTCCACCAAGCTTGCAAATACATATGAGAACAATCATCATGTGTAATGCAAAGCATGGGTCACGAATGCGTGGCAAAAGCATAGTAATGAGCATAACATGCAAAGTGAACATCTCAAGATGGGCATAGAATATGTAGTGGACAATAACCCATAGCCAAGTGAGGGTCATGTAGAAGAAATGCATGAAGTCTTTGCGCGAAGAGAGCGGTGGGAAAGACACTCCATGGGATCCCAAAATATCATTGCTCTTTAGAGCTCGTTTTGTCAACTCGTGTGATTGCGAGGTTGACAAGAATTCATGGGTACCTACACAAAAGGGACACAAACGGAAGAAATTGCGTGTGTGGTAAATGTACACATCATCCATCATGATGTGTATGTGCACGTGAGAGTTAGCTCAAGATAAGCATCACTCAAAGAAATTTGATGCATGGTATAAGAACATGTCATCCATCATGAAATAATAGTTATTGTGTATGACACGATGGGGATGTAAATTTAGCATACAAGTATATGGCACATCAATAGCATGTTTATTCATGGGAAGCATATTGTGCACATAAGTATGAGGATCATGCAACGGATGGGAGTGATCAAAATCAACTAAAATGTATGAGGAAACTATGGGGGTCTCCTCATGAGCAATGTTGGAAACATCATATGGAGAAAATGGACAACATCCAAAACAATGCATATCCGAAGCTAGGTGGTTATGGCATTGGCATATGAGATAAATGATGCAAAGGTGGCATGTCAATATCATCACAAGAGAAACAAATGCCAATAACCATAGGCTTGTCATCTATGCCATATGTGCAAATTGGGTTTATTCTTGATGAGGACATGACTACCTTGGATACGACCAAAAATATTGCATACATGCATATTTGTCAGGTGATTTCTAATGCAAACTATTCAATAGTCTATTTATGTTCTCCAGAACAAAAATACTT
>NW_021257707.1:0-390 GCF_002162155.2 Triticum dicoccoides | reverse complement strand
ACTCATCATTAAGTTTTCTAGGTATAGAAACTTCCAAATTAAGTTATTCATCATAGGATTGCATCAAGGCATCAACAATATGTTTAGTAAAAGCTTTGTTTTCACTATAAGCATGAGGAGAATTAATAATGGATTACAACAAGGAAATACAACCTTTTAAAGAACAATTATCATAATTAAATTCCTTGAAATCCGAGATAGTAGGTTCAATGTTATTTGAAGGTGTGACCTTTCCAATCTCACTTTTACCAAATTTAGCATCAAGATCTAAAGACTCCGAATTCTTGGGACTCATTCTAGGCAAAGTTGATTCGTGATCAGTCCCATAATCATCAAAATTCACATTGCAAAACATATATCTAATAGGATACGCATCGATAACTTTAAGAT
>NW_021257706.1:0-1345 GCF_002162155.2 Triticum dicoccoides | reverse complement strand
ACCGTGTTCACTTTCCGGACTCCGCCGGAAAGAGACCATCACGGTTACACACGCGGTTGATGTATTTTAATTAAGGTCAACTTCGGGTTTTCTACAACCGGACGTTAACAAATTCCCATCTGCCCATAACCGCGGGCACGGCTTTCGAAAGATAATACCCTGCAGGGGTGTCCCAACTTAGCCCATGACAAGCTCTCACGGTCAACGAAGGAATAGACCTCCACCCGAGACACTCCGATCAGACTCGGTATCCCGGTACAACAAGACATTTCGACAGGGTAAAACTAAACCAGCAACACCGCCCGAATGTGCCGACAAATCCCGATAGGAGCTGCACATATCTCTTTCTCAGGGCACACTCAGATGAGCAATCCGTACAACTAAAACCAAACCTCGAGTTTCCCCGAGGGGGCGCTGCACAGGGATCTAGTTCGGACCAACACTCAGAGGAGCACTGGCCCGGGGGGGGGGGTTAAAATAAAGATGACCCTTGAGTCTGCAGAACCCAAGGGAAAGAAAAGGGCTAGGTGGCAAATGGTAAAACCAATGTTGGGCATTGCTGGAGAAGCTTTACTTAAGGCGAACTGTCAAGGGGTTCCCATTATAGCCCAACCGTGTAAGGAACGCAAAATCCGGGAACATAACACCGATATGACGGAAACTAGGGCGGCAAGAGTGGAACAAAACACCAGGCATAAGGCTGAGCCTTCCACCCTTTACCAAGTATATAGATGCATTAATTAAATAAGATATATTGTGATATCCCAACAAGTAAACATGTTCCAACAAGGAACAACATCTCCATGTTCCAACAAGGAACAAACTTCAATCTTCACCTGCAACTAACAACGCTATAAGAGGGGCTAAGCAAAGCGGTAACATAGCCAATCAACGGTTTGCTAGGACATGGTGGGTTAGAGGTTTGATATGGCAATTTGGGAGGCTGACAAGCAAATGGTAGGCATCGTAGCATTGGCATAGCAAGAGCGAGCAAACTAGCATAGCAAAGATAGTAGTGATTTCGAGGGTATGATCATCTTGCCTGAGATCCCGCAAGGAAGAAGAACGAATCCAAGAAGAAGACAAACGGTCGTAGACGAACAAATCCTCACAACTCCGGAACGAAACCGAAGCTAACGAGAGAAGCAACCCGGAAAGAAACAAACAACATAGTAAACACACAAGCATAAACAAGTCATGATGCACAAACAAGTATGATGCATGTCCGGTTTAATGAGGCATGGCATGGCAAAGTGCAACAAACAATACTACAAGTTAAGTGGAGCTCAATATGCAACGAGTTGCATATTGACGGAACACCACATCGATTATTTAGTTCTCTCTC
>NW_021257705.1:0-1527 GCF_002162155.2 Triticum dicoccoides | reverse complement strand
TTTCCCCTCATGTTCTTCGTGTTCTTCGTAGGATCCCCTCCATTTCATGAAAGATCGGCCTTAGAGTTTCCACCCTACATCATCTTGATATCATGACCCACATTGATCACGAATTTGGAGTCCCTACCCCTCATTTGCTAGCCTATTTTTGTTGTGTTCTTCCCCCAATTTCGAAAATCCCCATAAAAATAGCCCCAATTTTTTTTGTGATTTGTTGGTTTGATGATGTTTTGTTGATTTTTATCCATGGATTTGCTTGGTTTCAAGTCGATCTAGCATCTCCACAATTTTCCTCACTTTCCATCCAAAAAATCTCATCAATTTTGACCCCAAAATCCTCATTTTCCGCCCAAAATCGCGTCCTGAATCTCGGATCTCGAGTTGAACCCAACCCAATGGACGACCGATGTTTTTCCTGACGTCCGGAGCACTAGGAACCACTGGAAGTCCGACACTTTCCACACATCCGACACCCCGATCCAGAGATGATATCTCGGATTTCCGAGCCCTTCCGGACGTCCGACACGTGTAGATATTGACTTCAGCTATTTTTGTTTTGTTTTGGCCATAACTAATTCATCTGGACTCGGACTTTGATGTTCTTTAGCTCATTTTGAAGCTCTTGACATCCTCCTTCCCACAAAAATACCACCAACATCATTTCACTCCATCAATTTTTTGGAACTTTGGCATCTTTGCCTAGGGCCTTCACCACATCATCCGCATTACCACCATAGCTTTCCGCAACCTAACCCATCTTGCTTTCCATAGCATTAGTGGTTGTTTGAGTAGTGATTCGTGTCTCCTAAGGTGTTTAGGCTACTTAGGGATGGTTACTTCGTCATCAACCACCACCATAACTTCTGCATAGCCTTGCCCACCATACATTTCTACCACCCCAACTTAACCCAATTTTGTTTGAGCTTGTTTGAGTTTTGGCTTGTGTCTCCTAAGGTGTTTCAGCTACTTAGGGATGATCACTTCAACTTTGACTCGCATAACCCATCATTCCACTCCGCATTGCCGAGTGCAAAACCACCACTACATTCCGCTACCACCATTTGACATTTGCCTTTGAGATTTTGAGTTCGCGGTTTTTCCGTTTCCTAGGGTGTTTAGGCTAACTAGGAATGGTTCGACATCGACAACACTGCCGCTCAACTTCGCCAAGGATTCGACATCGACCACCTTCACCATTTTGACACCCTAACCGTAAGCAAGAACAGTAACCTCTATATCACCTTGGTATCGTGGTATCTCATTGTACATTCATTATTACCTTTGCATTGTTAACCCCTAGCCCATTTTGCGTCACTTGCCTATCGAGACTAGCCATTGAGTATTGCGGGCAAGGTTACTTGTGCACATTAGTGATCATCAATCTATACCTTCCATTGCACATACCATATCATTTTGGTATCGTCTTGGTATCATAGTACCATCTCTCGTGTCACAAGTTTGTGCCCGCATATACACAATTGCTATCTTGGTTTGTGCATTTCGCATAAGTGGCCATACAAAAAAAAA
>NW_021257704.1:0-402 GCF_002162155.2 Triticum dicoccoides | reverse complement strand
GATCCTTCCATAGTATATGTCCTTGTCGTTACTGGTGTAGGATTCCATCGTTACCCCGGAGTTCTGATAACCATCGCTCTTCATGTCCTTGTCCTCGGTGTAGAATGTGTAGCTGTTGATATCGTACGCCTCATAGGTCATCAGGTTGTGCTCGGCGTCCTGTGACAAGGCGAATATGAGTTTTTCTTCTGCGGAAGAATCCTTGAACCAACGCGTGAAACATGAGTTGTGCTCTTTGATTATATCTTCGTCCGTCCTCTGTTGTCCTCGGTCATTGTACGTCTTCTCAATAAAGGTTTTGTGCTCTACCACCCAAGGATCGACCACGTCTATGTGTTGTAGCGCGACTAGGTTTGCTCTTTCAAAGTCGGCGAGTCGACCCTCGAGGTCGACATGCATTTC
>NW_021257703.1:0-906 GCF_002162155.2 Triticum dicoccoides | reverse complement strand
AAAGTTTTGCACTTTCTAGAGTTTTTCGCGATGAAAAAAGGCTGATAAATGGCCGTACGTGTTGCAACTTTCATACAGTGTTGGGAAATCGTTCAAACCTGGCAGGATGCCTCATATGTCTGGCAGGATGCCTCAAGAAGTTGAGGTCATTTATCCATCGTCCAAAAACACCATCAGTTAAGAGGAGTGTGCTAGACTAGACTAGATGGGTGCATCAGTGAGCATGTAATTTTTTTCTTCTAATTTGAATGCTTCAATTACTTGCAATTTCCGTCATTGCCAATCAACATGAACATATTCTTATCCTAACTATTTCTTGAAAATTTTCAACAATTTTGGATTTTTTAAATTGTGTACGAAAATTTTATAGACTTGAACACTTTTTTCAACGTTGTTAACATATTCCCAACGATTGATGTTGAACAAATATTGCAAATCACTTACTTCTTAGAAAATTTATTTACTTCTTTTGAAATGCAAACATTTATTAATGTGTGAACAAATAATTCAAAAACTGCAACATTTGTGAAATTCTAGAACATTTTATAAAATTGTAAACAGTATTTGAAAAAGAAAATTAGTGTTCGAAACAATATTTAAATTTTTAAACAGGTTTCAAAAAGAATAATAAAGTCAAAAAGGAGACAAATGAATGAACGAAAAAACGAAAACTGTAGCTGTAGCGAGTGGAGCTATATACACAACCGACTAAGCCCACGCCAAGTAGCAACTGTGTAAACTGAATTTTTGAAAAGTTCAAGATTTGATAATAGTTCATTGATTTGAACAAAAAGTTCGCATAATTGAAAGAAGTTCATTTTTTAAAAAAAGTTCATCGATTTTGAATTAAAAATCACAAATTAAAAAAAACATCAGTAATTTTAATTTTCCTTGGCAAAAATAAAA
>NW_021257702.1:0-572 GCF_002162155.2 Triticum dicoccoides | reverse complement strand
GGGAGGAAGAAAAAGAACGATGACAAGGGTGCGCGAGGAAAACCAGTGAAGTTAGTGTCTGTACTTACATGTTCACTCTAGAAGTCGGGTATTCGCTAGTACTGTGTTGACGTTTGTTAACTTTTCCAGGAAAGACTCTAGGAAGGGCGGTAAAGAACAGGCCAAAGGGGTGATGAAGACAAAAAGGCCTGCTAAGAATGTACCACAGGCTGAGCGAATAAGAGCTGTCAAGTTAGCTTCTGTAGCTATGACGAGAAAATCAGTGAATTCCTCGTTTCCTTGGTACACCCTCATTTTATTATGGACGGGTCGACATGGCAGGCTAGTTATGATTTATCAACATCGATGAAACAATGCATTTTTAGTGAAGTTGGTTTTCTGTATTTTTTTCATTTTTTTACATAATATAGTGCTGAAATTTGTTCAAAGTGTAGTCAAATTTCATACTTGAAATATAAGATAGAAACCAAAAATTTATATATATAAGAAAATAGAACGTTAATAGAAACCTCGTTTTCAAATAACCTTGAAAATCATTTATTTTCAAATAGAAAATAAGCATACTGATATTT
>NW_021257701.1:0-389 GCF_002162155.2 Triticum dicoccoides | reverse complement strand
ATGTCATTTCGTTTAGCACTATGACAAGAGTACATATAATGACTTTTTGGCAAGTTCTGTACAGAGGATAGTCACACCTACTTGATGATGTGAGATGTTGTTGAAGCTGTTCTTGCCCGGTACTGCAAAATTAAGAACAAAGCAATAAATCACCATAGAAAAACAAAGTGCACTGTGTAATTATGAATCAACAAGTCAAGCAAGACACATGCCTAAATGACGCTAGTGGTTCGCGGTAGATGAAGAGAAGGCCAAATCTGGAATATCATCACGTGGGATTAGAACCAAGAAACGAGGGATTCTCACAAGCGAGCTTTCGATTCGCAACAAGAAGGAACTACACGTAGGATGCCTCCAACCTCATCTTCCAGCTCAGATTCGTCTTCCTT
>NW_021257700.1:0-2065 GCF_002162155.2 Triticum dicoccoides | reverse complement strand
GGGGTGGGGGCGAACCGCCGGAGTGAGGAGGAGGCGAAGGTGGCGACGGAAGGGAGAGAGGAGGCTCGGATGGACTTGGTCGAGGTGGTGGCCGAGAGCAACGGCGACGGCCAAGCTCCGGGAGGCGCGGCCAGCTAGAGGGACTCCGGCGAAGAACTGGTGGGATGGGGAGGCTCAGTGGGACGAGTGGGAGTCGGTGGACATGGTAGTAGGAGGAGAGGAGGCTCGGGTTGGTCGGAACCAAGCCGAGGCCGAGGCGGCCATGGTGGATGACGGCGAACAACGGCGAGATGAGGCGATTCCAGAGAGCAAATGAGGCAAGGGAGAGATGGGTGAGCTGAGGGAGGGCTCGGGGCACGCTTATATAGCCGAGGGGAGGCTTCTCGAGCATCGCTAGTGAGCTTGAGCAGTGCTCTAATGGAGGTCAGAGGCGGGGCATGGCACGGACACTGCTCTAGCGGCGCATTGATGACGAACCACGACGAGGCAGCGGTGCAGGGCAACGCAGTAGAGCACGGGCGAGCTCCTGGACAAGGTTTGAGGTCGAGACGAGGAGGGAGGAGACAGGCATAGTGGCCGGAACAAGCCAGAGCATGCCTGCAGCCATGACGCAAGCGTGATCACCACGCCCATTGGCGCAATCCGCACTCTTTGGCGTGGCCAACCATGTCCAGTGGATGGACCTTGGTGCCATTAGTCAAAATGAGGAAATAAATCGGTCCAGGGGTAAATAAGAGATTTGCACTAAGCTCCAAAAGTAAATCAGTAAGAAGGTGTTTGTAACTCTCTGTGGCTAAACCATCTAGGTAACATGATAACTTTTTTGTATGATGATGATCACATGCTAAGGTTATGTTGATCGCTAAGGTTATGTTGATCACCAAAAATCACACTAGGAGAAGGATTTTAGATGAGGGTTGCTGTAGAAAGTGCAATACTGGCCAGAATTGGGGATTTGGATGATGCACTCACATACTTGATCTCCGTGAGCTAAAATTTTGTAGATAGGGGTCATATGATGATATGAAGCTTCTGTAAAAGTTTCATGCCATTTGGAAATACCAAAGTGGCACTTGCTTCACAAAGCTTCATTCTGGACAAAAACTTGGAAAAATTGCACAGGGCAATTGGATTAACCAATTAAGGTAAAACTTGGTGGAGGGAGTTTATATAGGTAGAAGCATGTCCTGGTAAATTTTTAGCTTAAATAAAGCAATATAAAATATAGTTGCTTAACAAACTGAAAATCTGACCAGAAACTAAGATTTAGATCTGGGCTCACATAGATAAATTACATGAGCTTATATTTGGTGGAGAGTCATGATTTGACCATAGGAAGTACCTTGCAAAATGTCAACTCATTTGGATATGTCTAGCTGGTACTTCCTTCACAATCACTTCCCTCAGACGGGAACTTTGAAAAATTGCTCAGGAATATTTACTAGTCCAATTGAGTTGAATTTTGGCATGATTCAATGATATTGACAGGAAAATATGTCCAAGAAGTTTGGGTTCAAATGGGAAAAGATAAATATCACTTCCTTCACAATGTGCCATTTGAGACAGAATAGAAAATGAATTATTGGAGGATTATTTTTGAACATGGAAATGAAATATCTTGCCATATTTGAGCAATATAGGACCCAAACAATTTATGAGAATTATTTGGGAATTTTATAAGTGACTGAAATATAGGTTGCTTCACAACCTAGGGCTTTAAGGGTTATTCCTTTATCAGAAAAGGAATATTCCCAACAAAAGAATTTTGGGTTAGGTCAAAGATGGAAAAGACATGATCTTGGGATGATGAAGAGAGTGACAAGCCACTATAAAACCTAGGAAGACATGATTTTCCCAAGTTTCAGAACCACATACCCACGGAAAAGCAAAACAAAACAGGAAATCCAAGAAAATCAAAGGAAAAAGAGAAGGGCAAAAATCCAGACTGTTACACATCATCGTGTGGCCAGAGAAAGGGTGATTTGATCACGGGGATGCCAGAACACGGAACGAGAAAAGAGAACAATACCGGTAACGAGGTAAATGGAATAGTGGACAAGGAGTT
>NW_021257699.1:0-1027 GCF_002162155.2 Triticum dicoccoides | reverse complement strand
CGTCGTTGTTCGCTGGCGAGAACCGCCGGCCCTCTGTGCGCAAGCTGTTTGAAGAAATGCCATGGAAAGAAATATGGTAGCAAGCTCTAGAAGATGAGTCCCACTACCAACCTGACGGTCAATGCCGTTTGTGTTGACTTTTAGTGCCACGTGGACCTGGCCAGTGGGCTCAACATGTCGGAAATTGGTTTAATTTGTTCCAAATCGGTCATAAGTGTTTATTGCAAAAATTAGAACTCCCTCCATTCCAAAATATAGTGCGCATGCGCTTCCCGAGGTCCTACTATGACCATAAATTTAATCAATGAGACCGACTGTGGCGGAAGAAAAAAATTATATAATTAAAAACTTCTTTTGAATACGAATTCACTGATATAACTTTTACGTGTGGATGCAAAATCATTTGTAATTTGTGAGGATGTAAACTAAAAAGAAAAGAAAACGTTTAGGGTGTTGGATGCAAAATGTTAAGGTCTTGGCTTGCAAGATTTTGTAATTTGTGAGGATGTAAACAAAAAAGGATGCATTTTTTTGTTTTCATCAAGAAGCAACCTCGGGCTCCAGCTATGTTTCCAACACCAGGATGTCTAGTCCTGTTCAAAATTTTCCGCATCAACACTGCACACGGAGCTGGAAAAGATTAAAGTTAGAAATTTTAATCAGGAGTAGGAATAAGATTTCCGTACTTTCATCAGGATGAAAGTACGGAAATCTTATTCCTACTCCTGATTAAAATTTCATCCTGGACCATCCCACATCATCCGGTAGCAGGCCATCGCTGCAACTTTCATCCTGGAGTTGATCCACCAGAGTTATGAGTGTGTACGTCGGGCTGTTAGTAGGTGCGGCAGCAATATCTCGCTTATAGCAAGATGCTAGCTCCCCTGGCCAGAAGTGTGGCGTGACCGGCCGGCCTATCACTGTAGTAGTAGTGTGTTCGTTTTCATTTCTCTCCGTGTTTATTTTGTTCGGATCTTTTACAGTTTGAGGCGGTTTTTCTGTGTGTTTTATTCAGGTTTCATTGTTT
>NW_021257698.1:0-9833 GCF_002162155.2 Triticum dicoccoides | reverse complement strand
CTAGAAACTCCGCTTTAAGCTCGGGCTGCGCGGCACCATATACCGCCACCAAAGCCCAGTTAAAGCCATCCGTCCTAGACCTAAGTCGAAACTTTACCGCAAAGTCGCCCATCACTACACTACGGACTTCAAGCGAATCGCATCTCACACCTAGTAAGATACCACCCGATCTTCCTCGCGGAGGGAGGCAATGCCAATCGAAATCAATACCACCAACCAGCGAGGAGAGAAACTGTGGTGCAAAGTTATCTCTACCCGTTTCTGATAGAGCAACAAAATCTAGCTTCTGCTCTAAAGCTGTCTCAGCCAGAAATCTTCTTTTAGCCAAGTCCTTTAGACCTCTGCTATTCCAGAAAATTCCTCTCATAGTTCATCATGGAATTTTTTGGTGGTTCGAATCCTAGCACTCCTACGAACTGCGGAATCGGGATAGATCTTCCGTTTCCACTTACGCTTAGGTTTACTAATCTCAGTCACCCGGCCCTCATGACCGGGTTCACAAATCATGCTAGCATCATTCTCTAGGGATACATCCTCTTCCTCAGCGTCATGGTTGGTGGGTGCTAGATCCGCACACAGGCTATCAAGCACTCCAACCCCTAACGCATTTATCTCATCATCATTCATTGGTTTAACTGCTGCAAGATTACGAATAGTCTCTAAAGCACGTTCCGCCTCCAAGTCTAAAATATCATTCACCGAATTGGTAATTTCACTATCCGTAGCACCTAGTGAAACTCCTAATTGGTTTGCATTATTTATAATGTCCTCATTAGAAAAATGCAATAGGGAATTAGACAAGTTGACGGACATACCAGAAGAAAAAGCAGCCTCCTGAAGCTTGGCCGCCCTCATAGCGCACCGCTGCTGCATATCGTCCACCTCAGGGACGTCGAGGATGCAAGCACTCATCCGTCTCCCCTCGGAGATAGGGTCCGGGATCCCACCAAACGCGATCACCTCCTCCCTAGTATAACCTGGCACCGAAACCCTGAAAGGTGGTGCCGAAGTTACTAGCGAAGGCGTCTGTGGGCTCCCGATCCCCTTGGACGAGTGCCCCACACCAGGCAGTGGGGAAGAGTGTAGGACGGGGGCCTCCTGCCCGCGGCCTCCTCCCGCCACAGCCGCCAACTCAGATGGGGAAGCCATCGGCGAGGTGGTCCTCCTGACCATCGGTGTAGAGGGAGGAGACAGGGCCTCCTGCCCTGGCGTCCCCCCAAACGCAGCAGCTGCCACAGTGGTTGTCACCACCATTGCAGCAGGAGTCGAGGCCGCCTGCCTCGGGCTCCCTCTCGCAGCAGGAGCCGACCCCCTCGGGGCCGACGGCACCAACGACACCGGCATCGGTATGGGGACGGGGGAAGAGAGGACTCCATATCCCGAACCCCCTCCCCCACACCCCATCGCGCCCGCGATCTCCGACACCGAAATCGCGCCCGCGGGGGTCGGCAGCCCAAGAGAACCATCAACCGGCCTCCTCTCTGAATCGCCGCCCAAAGAACTCGCCTGACGATCAGCAGACAAACCAGGCTCCCTCTCGACCTCCAACAAAGGAAGCGTGTGCTCAAGATAATCACCAGACTCCACCCTGTCACTCCAAAGTATGGGAGGTGCCGAGGCTGGCTCGAAAGACCCAAAACGCAGAGTAGTCATGGGTATCTCCGGTGAGACTGTGGGCTCCGCCTCAGATCCATTCCCAGCCGACTGAGTGTGAGAACCGTTAGATCCCTCTCGCATGGGCTCATCTGACGGTGCCCCCTTAGCCCCCGCATGTAACGCCCTCGATGCGGCTATATCTCCCACGTGTCGAAGCACGACTTAGAGGCATAACCGCATTGAAAGCAATGTCGCAAGTGAGGTAATCTTCACACAACCCATGTAATACATAAGGGAAAGAGATACATAGTTGGCTTACAATCGCCACTTCACACAATTACATGAATAAAGCATTACATCATCCAGATACAATCAAGGTCCGACTACGGAACCAAAATAAAAGAAAAACCCCAAATGCGACAAAGGTCCCCGATCGACCCCAACTGGGCTCCACTACTGATCAACTAGCACGGAAACAACACAAAGGACAAGATCTTCAACGAGCTCCTCCTGAGCTTGGTTGCGTCATCTGCACGGACTCATCGGCACCTGCAAGCTGGTTTTTGGAAGTATCTGTGAGCCATGGGGACTCAGCAATCTCGCACCCGCGAGATCAAGACTATTTAAGCTTATAGGAATGATGGAGTAATGAGGTGGAGCTGCAGCAAGCGACTAGCATATATGGTGGCTAACATACGCAAATGAGAGCGAGAAGAGAAGGCAAAGCACGGTCGATAAAGGTATGATCAAGAAGTGATCCTGGACTACCTACGTCAAGCATAACTCCAACACCGTGTTCACTTCCCGGACTCCGCCGAGAAGAGACCATCACGGTTACACACGCGGTTGATGTATTTTAATTAAGGTCAACTCCGGGTTTTCTACAACCGGACGTTAACAAATTCCCATCTGCCCATAACCGCGGGCACGGCTTTCGAAAGTTCAAATCCCTGCAGGGGTGTCCCAACTTAGCCCATGACAAGCTCTCACGGTCAACGAAGGAATAGACCTCCACCCGAGACACTCCGATCAGACTCGGTATCCCGGTACAACAAGACATTTCGACAGGGTAAAACTAAACCAGCAACACCGCCCGAATGTGCCGACAAATCCCGATAGGAGCTGCACATATCTCTTTCTCAGGGCACACTCAGATGAGACTAGCTACGAGTAAAACCAACCCTCAAGTTTCCCCGAGGTGGCCCCGCAGGCAGCTCAGTTCGGACCAACATTCAGAGGAGCACTGGCCCGGGGGGGGGGTTAGAATAAAGATGACCCTTGAGTCTGCAGAACCCAAGGGAAGGTGGTAGGTTGTTAGTGCAAATGGTAAAACCAATGTTGGGCATTGCTGGAGGAGCTTTACTTAAGGCGAACTGTCAAGGGGTTCCCATTATAGCCCAACCGCGTAAGGGACGCAAAATCCGGGAACATAACACCGATATGACGGAAACTAGGGCGGCAAGAGTGGAACAAAACACCAGGCATAAGGCCGAGCCTTCCACCCTTTACCAAGTATATAGATGCATTAATTAAATAAGATATATTGTGATATCCCAACAAGTAAACATGTTCCAACAAGGAACAACATCTCCATGTTCCAACAAGGAACAAACTTCAATCTTCACCTGCAACTAACAACGCTATAAGAGGGGCTGAGCAAAGCGGTAACATAGCCAATCAACGGTTTGCTAGGACATGGTGGGTTAGAGGTTGAACATGGCAATTTGGGTGGCTGACAAGCAAGTGGTAGGCATCGTAGCATTGGCATGGCAAAAGAGCGAGCAAACTAGCATAGCAAAGATAGTAGTGATTTCGAGGGTATGATCATCTTGCCTGAAATCCCGCAAGGAAGAAGAAAGAGTCCATGAAGAAGACAAACGGACGTAGTTGAACGGATCCTCACAAACGCGACGTTATCGGAACCAACCCGAAGAAGCAATCACCGGAAAAGAAGCACACAACATAGTAAATAACCAACACATCAACATGGCATGATGCACAAACGAGTATGATGCATGTCCGGTTTAATGAAGCATGGCATGGCAAAGTGCACAAGCAGTTCTACAAATTAAGTGGAGATCAATATGCAACGAGTTGCATATTGACGAAGCACCACAACAAGTTATTTAGTTTGATCTCGTTATGTACCCAACAATATTAAGTGGTGTTAAACATGGCAAGAGGGTGAAGCAAAAGAAAACTACCTATCTAGGCAAGTTTAAATGAGGCCGGAAACAACAAACAACAATTCCGAAAAATCCCCATGTTATTTAGCAATTTAAAGCAAACAACAATTTTAAACATTTTAATTGTTGTTATCATGATGCAGATGACATATGCAAGTTTTATGCAATTTTTATGAAAATGTTGACATGAGCATGATAAGAAGCATTAGTCGCCATGGCGGAAGGGAAAAAGGTGCCACGGCGGCGAAACAAAAATGGTGCCACGGCAACATATCGGTTCCGGTAGCTCACGGAGATACCGGTACAAAAGGAAGTGAGCGTGAGCGAGTCATGCAAGATGGTGGGGTGCTCCCGGCTACCGGGTTCCCACGGGATTGTGGCATGGAAACGAGGAGGAACTTGCAATGACAATTCGGACATGGTGCAAACACGGGCATCTCATACAACGTGCATTCGGTCCACGGCGGTCGTTTCGGGTTATACCTTCGAAGCGTTCAAACGAGACGGTTCGCATTCGGAGCGGTGTAGAGGAAGTAGGCGTTCACGGGACGTTGTCGGAAGTAGTTGTACACGGCGTCGGTAGAGGAAGTAGTTGTTCACGTGGCGACGGTAGTTGAAGTAGTTGTTCTCGCGATGGTAGTGGTTCGAGGTCTTGGTGGGTCATCATGTAGCCGTACATGTTCGTCGTGGTACACCGTTCGTAGAAGTTCGGGCGGCGGTAGTGGTACACGTTTGACGTTTTGTAGTCGAACTTGACGTTTCCAAGGGGCTCCGAATGTCGTGGTACTTGGTGAAAATTCTCGAAGATGACCTTGACGATCCTGGTTTCGGAGCAGAGGCGAGGCTGGCTGGCTACGACCGGCCTTGCAGCCGCTGCGGCCCACGCGAGCGAGCAGAGGAGGCTCACGCAGGAACTTGGCGGGCGCGGCGAGTCATCGGAGGCCGGGGACGGGGCTGCAGGGCCGGCTCGGCACGGGGACCTGGCGAGCGTGTGGAGAGGCGAGGACGGGGCGTCGACGAGGCTCCGGTGGCCGGCTGGCCGGGGCCAGCGCGAGGAGACGCGGGTGACGGGGAGGCGCGGCGCCGGAAGACTGCTCGGGGATCCGTCAGGCGGGGCCCGTGCCGCGGCGGCGACGGACAGACGAGGAGGCGGGCGAAGAGGAGGTTGGGCGCGCGGCGCGCGGCCGGTGCTCGAGGGGCTCCTCTCCTCGACGCTCGGCGACAGGGAGTTGGCGAGGAGGAGGCGCGGGGAAGGAAGGCAGCAGGGGCACGGCGAAGACTGGCGGCGGCGGCCGGTGCTCAAGGGGCTCCTCCTCGTGGCGCTCGGACTGCAGGGAGCTCGGGGTCGCGGGAGAGAGATGGGATCGAGCAGGAGAGGCGATGGGATCGGACGATGGGTGACTGGCGGCGCTGGAAGAGGACGAAGGGAGGGAGAGATGAGGGGATCGGGAAACTAGGGTTAGAGGGGGGCGCTGCTGGGCCTAGGCCTTGGGCCGGTCTGGCTGCGCGGGTGGCTGGGCCGAGCTGCGGTAGCTGGGAGGCCCAGTTGGGCTGGCTTCTCCATCTCTCTTTTCTTTTCCTTAATTCTTCAACCAGAATTTAGGAGAAAAGAAAGAGGTGCTAGAGGTGGAATATTTCAGAAAAGAAAATATCCCTGGAGTCTTGAGAATATGCAGAATTTGAATAAATTGGTTTGGCAATTTTTAGAGGAAGAAAAATAATTCAAGTTTGAATTAAATTCAAACTTGAGCCATTTTAAAACCTAACCAAAACATTCCCAAAAGAGGTGAAATTTGGCGGTGGGGTTTAGGGCAATAAGTTTGACTATTTGGGAGAAGGTGAACATTAAAGGAGAAGGGGAAAATGGCACTTGTCAAAAGAAGGAAGTAGAGGGAAGGAAAAGGTGGGTGATGCGAGATTCATGCATGGAACATGCAACAACATAATATGTATGAGAAATCACACCATGCACATGATGACATGATGAAATGCACAAAAGCAAATAAAACACACGGCGAAACTCGGAATAGCCGGAAGTCTTCTCGAGCATCGGTCTCGGGGCGTTACAACACTCCACCACTACTAGAGGATCTCGTCCCGAGATCTAGGATGGCACCGGAGGGAAAACGGAAGAGGGAGAGGAGAGGTAAAACCAAGTTGCTTCTTTGACCAATGAGTGAAACCAAAGAACCTTGAGAGGTTGAGCAATTTAAAAGAAAGAGCACAACTGAGAAGAACGAGATTGCAAACAATCTGTTAGAAAAAAAAAGGAACAAGGAACATTACGAGAACTTGAAGGTTGCAAAGACATGAATCAAGAGTTTAATGGACAAGATAGAATTCGAAACCACTCCGGTTAAAACAAGATGAGAGGGGAAGAATTCGGGCAGTACTCCGGTTGAACATGGAAGGAATAGAACATGAACTTGAGAAGATGGGATGTTACTTGATGAAATCAACAACACACTGCCTCCGGAACTATTGAAAGAATGGCACAATGGGTAAGAAGGATTTCAGACAGCTCTCCAGTTGAGAAAGGAGGGAAAACTTGATAAGATTAGAGAACTCGAATGAAAACACGACACTCCGGTTAAATGGATAAGCAAGAAAAGAACACGATCCTCACGAATCGAGATGGTGAGTGAAAAGAGCAACGTCACAATGCCTCCGAAAGAAATAATAGAAGATATATCATTGGAATAACAGAATGGAGAAGAAAATGCCAACTTCTGCCACAAATGAGTTTGGAAAGCATCCTTGCAAATAAGAATTGAACGGAGTTGTTGGAAAATCAACAACGAAAAGCACAAGCTTGTAGTGGGCTTATGGAAAACATCTCAAAATTATAAGGTGACAACCGGCCACTAACGGAAACAATTGCTTGTTTGAGATGAACGAAGAGATGAAAACTTCTTCCACCAAGATGATAAAGAGATAACTTGGATCATTGGCAAGCACCACAAATAGCAACATTCCCAATGGAAGGCTTTTAGGTGAAATATGACACAAGATAACTCCAACAACGAGGTTGATGGATTTAAAAATAACTCATTCTTAACAACATGTGAATCATGGAACATGAACTCAAATTATCAAGAATGACATAATACCACCTCCAAAATATGGTAGAAAGAATTGCACTCCGGATTACCATATGAAGAAAGCTTGAGCTCCTTAGGAAAGAATCTCGATGAAAACTTTGAGAAGGGAATTAAATCCTTGATGAACCATCATGTAGAACCTCCATGAAGAACTCCGGTAAACAAAAGGAATGAAAAGAAAGAGAAATTGAAAACACAAGGTGAATCCTTGCAATGATTTAGATGGATCTCCGTGATAATTAGAGCTTGGAACTTCGGGAAAAAGAGAAGATGAAACAAATGAAACCGAGAATTTTAAGGGCCTCCGGAATAAAGAATTAATCACTTGGATGAACAAGAATAAGAATTATGTTATGCTTATCCTTCACCAATTAAATTGACGACAATCAACGGATTTGGCATACTACTTATTCTCGTAGAAAGGATTAAAAGAGATATATCAAAACTTGAGAAGGTCTTCAACGAACCACCGGTAGGATTGGAACAACAAATGAATTGATATGATGAACAAGGAAGAGAGATCTTGAAAGAACCACCGTAAGAATTGAAAATGATCGAAGTAGGGGTGCATCACCGGTAAGAATTAGCAAATGAACGAAGGTGCTTGAGACAAACTAGATACATGAGAACAAAGAGATCAAGAACTGATTAGAGGATATTCGATAGATGCACCGGCAAGATAGGAGAATGATAACTGACGGCTGAGAATGAATAAACCAGAATTGATGGACTCTGGATGACAAACTGAGAAGACTCTTGAATATCTCCTGATGGGAGAAAAAGATTCTCACAATCGAAAACAATTATGAGAGGATGGCAACAAGCTAGCACCATGAATCTTGAAGAGAATAGAGCAAGATTAAAGAGAAACTCTTCTTCGGTCTTCAATGATGAGAATGACAACGAGAAACACCACCAAGAATTATTGAGGCACACCGGAAGAATCAAAAGCGAAGAGGTTGAGCCAACTATGAAAAGAATTTGAAAGATCTTGGAGAAAAAGCATTTGACTGATGATAACTCATTCTTACGTCAAACTTGGAAAAGAATTTGAGAGTACCTTCGGGAAAATAAGAAGAGTCAGGTAAGATCCTGGAAAAAGACCTGTGGGTTAGGGCCCACTCAAAAGAAAACACTGTTGAACGATTTAAAAGAGAGGTTGCACCGGTTGAGTTAAATGGCTTGAATGAGGGAACATCCTCGAAAGAACTTGAACGAAAGTAGAGTGGAAACACGAATCTTCGAGATATCTTGAGCACTCCGGAACAATTGAATAGCGAGAAATGAATGAATATGAGGAGCATCGGCATGGGATAGCATTTGAACGAGGATAAGGATATGATCAACACCGAAAGCTTGAGGTAAATCCACCGGAGAAGAAAACGAGAATGAAGAGTGATGAACTTGGAGCTCCATTAGAATCTTCATGAGAATCACCGGATAAGAACATTGACGGAAAAGAATGGAGAAACTTCCCATCAATAAAATGGATACTCGATTAAGAAATCTGAGTCCTTGAAGAAAAACAAAAGGGAGGGAGGGTGGGAAAAACAAAGGCAACTTGGAGACGGATGAAATAACACCATTGAGAAGAAGAGATAATTGATCTTGCTGATGTTGAAGTGATCAGATCCACTTGAAGAGAAAAACGCCGGTTGAAAAGGATTGACACGACAATCTCGATTGTCGAGAAGGATTGGTATTCACATTGGAGTATGAAAACACCATTTGGGGAAGGTATGGAATCAACATTTGACTTCGAAGCAACTCGAATACCACAACTCAAAACAAAACAAAGGATTGGCTTGCAAAATAAGCCGGAACAAACATATGATAGAGATTTCGTCCGAAGTTTTCGTGGTGGGGCCTACACGGGCTCGATCGTACAGCACCATCATGTACAAGGCAGTGCACATGACATACGAAGCGTCCCCGAGTCGGCATAGCCAAGGACTCTTTAAGACACAACGAGACCACTGTAAAATCAACCGTGAATAGGCGGACCACTAGACGTCGAACCCCAATTTCATATCATACATCCGTCGGAAGATATCCTAAGAGCTACTTGAATTCCCACCTATGAAACTCCCGAAATTTTCCGGTTATGCAATCAGGTGTTGGGGATACAGGGGAAGCATAATATCTCACCCAAAACTAACAAATCCTACATCCAGCTGTATCCATCCTTCAACACATAACCAAGAAACCTTCGGAAATCATCTACCTCAACCTTCAAAAAGCATCCGTTATACAAGTTATGGCAATACTCTCGTACCCACCTCAGTACTGGGTTATCGGGGTTATCTCACCAACAACTGCATAAAAGAGATTTTCGATGTCGGCGTACTAAACTCAGGTATTCCAGAACTGCAACGATAAAATTATGATGACAACACCTCAGAGCTCAACTCCCCGGGACACTTCCACAAAACCCCTGACAGGAGGCACCAAGACAATGTTCTCATCATAAAACCATCGGAACGATTCCAAGATACCCGCGTGATCCTAAAAAAAATTTTAGTGAAATTTGAGAAGAGAAGAGTCAAAACTCTACGTCAGGATGCCTTACCAGAGCGATGAAGAGACTGGGGAGTAAAAAGAATTCCTAACTCTCCGATATATATAATCCTAAATGACTCAAAATATTTTTCTAGACACAACTCGGCCGCTAAAAACGATCAAGCAATGGGGCTCCTAAGGTCGGGGAAGGCTCTGATTACCAACTTGTAACGCCCTCGATGCGGCTATATCTCCCACGTGTCGAAGCACGACTTAGAGGCATAACCGCATTGAAAGCAATGTCGCAAGTGAGGTAATCTTCACACAACCCATGTAATACATAAGGGAAAGAGATACATAGTTGGCTTACAATCGCCACTTCACACAATTACATGAATAAAGCATTACATCATCCAGATACAATCAAGGTCCGACTACGGAACCAAAATAA
>NW_021257697.1:0-387 GCF_002162155.2 Triticum dicoccoides | reverse complement strand
AGGCCAACTGTACAGGCTCATTTACACTCCAAGTGGTCTTTGGATCTCCGGATAACTTCTGAAGCGAGGAATTAATCTTTGACATAGTCCCGTTCCGCAGCGGCTATCACGCACTGCTCGAACAAACCGCATTTGCAAAGTTCGATGCGGTGCCACACTACGCATACCTCAAGCTCAAAATACCAGGCCCCCGAGGAGTAATCACGGTCAATGGAAACACCGAACGCTCTCTCCGAACGGAGGAGCATACGGTGGCCCTCGCGGCGGAAGTACAAAGCAGCCTCTTAAGGCAATTCTCGAGTCCGACTACTAAACGTCCGGACACCGTCAAGCGTGCCCGGAGTAACCTACAACAAGACCGCCTGACACGTTCCGAGCACGCGTAGC
>NW_021257696.1:0-2753 GCF_002162155.2 Triticum dicoccoides | reverse complement strand
AGAATTTCTCTTGTCGATGAACGAAGTTTGGATATATCCATAGATTCTGCAAGCCAGACAAACATCTATCGTTCCTTCACAACTCTCAGATTTTGCGTAAACTCCTATAAAATCGTCTGTCGACAAAGGTATATCCACTTCCAGGGTTTTTCCTTCAGCAAGAATGCGCTTCCTTCTTGGCAGGTCCTGGGGCCTGTGGGTTATGGCCCGTCTCATCACTTGTAGTCCTTGAACTTATCATCGGGCAACTGATCATTGTTCCAACTTCCTAGTATTCTTAAATCCATCCAATTGTACTGTCTTCCTTCCTTCTATTGGCACCAAACTAGGACATGATTACTCGGACTCATCATGGAGTTTCCATTGATCCATATTTCCGACATCATACCTCCTTTATATCCAATAGTAATTCATCCCTTCATCCTCGTGGGATATCCTTCATACCGAGATAAAAACTTATACTTATGAAGTCCATATTCCACTTTGTGGAACATCATTATCCTTTTCGCGGTCAAGCGTCCTTACAGGGGAATATTGGCCATCTCTGCATGGCACTTCTTCAACTGGGAAACGTGAAACACATCCTGAACTCCTGACAGTACATCGGGTAATTCCAACTTGTAGGCCACTTCTCTCATACGCTCCAAAACTCGGTATGGTCCTACAAATCTCGGGGCTAACTATGCCTTAACTCCAAATCATTTAACTCCTCGCAGAGGGGACGAAGACATGTTCTGTCTCCAATCTCATAGACTACCTCCTTGAGTATACATAACTCTTCTGCCTGGACCGAGCTGCCTTCAGTCTATCTCGAATCAACTTAACATTCTCTTCTGACTCCTTGATCACATTTGGTCCAAACAACCGACGGTCTCCAACTTCATCCCACATACTCTTGGGGCATCACACATATCGAGACAAAACTCGTATTCATTTTTGTCCGAAATCCATTACAGGGTACTACCACCCTTAAAATGCACAAATCTTCCATAGACCATATTTCTCTTATACTCAAAATGGTCAAAATCCTTCTTCATAGAGTAACAACTCATAAAATCCATATCAGTACCAATGATGCTACTTTATTCATTCTCAAATGTTTACAGTCTCTCGCTTCTCCATTACATGTCTCAACTCAACACCTCAATATAAAAGAAAAATGTTCTCACTTCTACTACTCCATTTCTTTTGTTGCAAACTCAACTATCAAGCTCAAGTTTCCTTCTCCTTGGGGCATTCTCTGGCAAAGTGCCCTGCTCCATTACAACTGAAACATATTACTTCTGACAAGTATCGAGATTTCCTTTTGGGGCAACTGTTGAGGTAGTGCCCTGACTCCTTGCACCTATAACAGGTGACATGACTCAGATCTTCCTGGAATCCAATCTACTTCTCTTTCTGGACTTTTCCATTCCAATCAGGGCTTCTATTTCCTGTGGGTCATACTCTACTTCCTCAGTCGGGAATTCTACTAGATCCCCATTCAAACAATTTTGGGAGATGTGTCCTTCTTCTCCACATGAATAGCAAGACTTAGTGCAGGGTTTAATTGGCTCTTCTTTGGGTGTGTCCTCCACATCTTCCTTCATCACAGGTTCTTCTAAACTTTCCATAAGGGCTCCTTTCATTGCTTCTTTCTTCTATTGGATGGTTCTTTGTACCAAGGGGTAAATGTGACACTTAGCAGGATAGTGGGTAGTCCCTTCACACAAGAAACAAGAAATCTGCCTAGTTGGGCATTCTTCAACTGGGTGACTTCCTTCACAATTAGGGCATTCATCCTTGTGTTCTTTATGGGTGTGTCCTATTTCTCCACAAATCTTGCATGCACAAGGTTTCTTCATATCCTTTCCATAAGGCTTCAACTTCTGGGACACAAACTGAGATTTTAGCAAGGTCAACTTAGTTTCTTTCCAAGTGGTTACTCCTTGCCATCCATTTATGGTTTGGTACATCCTCCACCAAGTAGCAGCACCTCTTTCAAAGCACTGAAGAGCATGCTGGGTCATATCATGTCCAACTATAGGGTTATTCTCCATGTGATCCTCCATGTTCTGAATCCATCGGTCCGTCTCCAACTGACTCATCGGTCCAAAAAATACAAGCTCATCTCCATTCATCCTCTATTGGGTCCAAGGGTTTGGGGTAAGATAAGAGAGATAGAGAGGGATACACACAATACAAACAAAAGTTTTGAAAAGACAGATTTTATTGTGGCTGTCGAAAACATCAAACAAATGACAGCTCACAAACGTCGCATCTAACATAGGTATAAAACAGGGGTTTGGTCTGCTAAGGTCAACGTCGCCAAACTCTTCAAGTCTTGGTCATGTCTCTGATGGCTTCTTCCGATCATGCTTGTCTTTCTCAAGTTCTTTTGCCAGATCAACTCTGTTGACGCGAAGTCTCTTGTGACGTCCTTTAATATTCCGGAGTTGCATTTCAAACTTCTGGTTTCAACATCCTTCACATGAACCATGGTCATACTGTCCTTCAGTTCCTGACAATTCTCCGGTATCTCGAGGTTGTAGCTCCTCCAGCTTGGCTACTTTCAGCTTTTGGTTCCTGAGTTCTTCATGAAATACTTCCTTGTCAAATACGGCTTCATGGAGATCCACCTTAAACTTCTTGATGTACTACCCCAGATCCTGGTGATACACTGGCTAGGGCTAAAACTTCATCTTATGATAGGTGCTCCATCAGCCTTCTTCCATCAAATCCATTCTGAAGAAATGCATCCTTAACTCAGCACG
>NW_021257695.1:0-2284 GCF_002162155.2 Triticum dicoccoides | reverse complement strand
TTTTTTGAAAATGATGGTTCGGAAAATTGTGCTCAATTGGTAGAAGAAGAATTTAATAAAATGATTGGCATGAATGATGAGCATGATTGCAATGTTGCTAGTATGAATTCTTTGAATATCCATGAGGTTAATGATGATTTCACTATCCATGATAGTGATGTATCCTACAACGATGTCTATTTTTGTGGAGTATATTGGGAGTGCACACACACACCAAAAAGGGAGGATAGATTGTCTAAGAAGCATAAATATTTAGAAACGAAAAAGTTGCAAGAGAGGCTAGATGATTGTGTTGAAAGATTTAATATTTTTCGCCATCCTTGTGAACTTTGCAATGAACATGGTCATTTAAATCTCCAATGCTATTTGTTTCATGATCAAATCGTGTCCAAAAATTGTGATAACTTGATTACCCTTGAGCATCATAAAGAGCTTAGTCTTCTTTTGGGGTATGAAGAAATGAAACGTATAACTAAGGATATTCCAAAATATAATCTCAATAGAATTCTTGATTTTGATCTAGAGAAAATTTATATGTTTTGTGCGGTAAATTGCATTGAGAATCCTTATATTGCCAACTACCTAAAGACAAGAAAACAAATAGAGCATGAAGAGAGTACTAATGAAAGGGAAGATATTTCCCAATACCCTCCTAGTGTTTATTATGATGAATCAGGTAACGAGGAGGAGCTTCCTATCCAATCAATCTCTTCAACAAGATGCTCGAAAAAATGATTAAACCCACACGTGAAGTGGTGAAGAAGAAAAAGAAAATAAGAAAAAGTAGAGGTAAAAAGGTAAATCTCCCAAGTAATATTGCTCCTATCACCATTGTGCCTCATGAAAGTGAATCCAATATGTTGATGGAGGATGATGATATTGAGTATGATTTTGTGATGCCTACTACTTGTTGTGATGATTATGACTGGGAAGATAATGATGTCTCTTATGATATTGAAAAAAAATTTGGCACTTGCATGGAAGAATATGATAATAATGTTTTCTATGCTATTAGTGCCATTCATGCTATTGATAAGAATGATTATGATGATATGCAAAACCACAAGCTTGGGGATGCTATGTTTGATGAGTATGAAATGTTTGAAGATTTATTTGCTGAAAATAATGCTTGTCCCAAGCTTGGGGATGCTTTGCATAATGAATATGATCCTTTTATTCCTTCTACTTTCGATAAGAAAATTTATTATGATGTTAGCATGCCTCCTATTTATGATGATTACAATTGATGAAAGTGGGTTTGGAAGAGTGTCAACTCTAGGTAGTAGTGATCCCACAATCTTAGAGGGTGTTGAATCTTATTACAATATTTATGTAAGTGGATTTGGAGAGGTCATGACTTTATTTAGTGATACATCCACTACTTTGGAAGAGGTTTCAATTGACTATGACAATAATTTTGCTATCTACGATGATTATTATGATGGCATGTATGCTATAGAGAGTAATAAATTAGCTATGCTTTTGGATCATGAAAAGAATGATTTATGTGATGGTTACATGGAAGAATCTATTCATGATGCTACTGAAAACTATTATGAGAGAGGAACTTATGATTCATGATGCTCTTGTTATGTTTCAATCTTTATCTTTTATGCGAGCATCATTGAACTCATCATGCCTAGCTAAAAGGCATTAAAGAAAAGTGCTTGTTGGGAGACAACCCAACACTTTTACCTACTTTTTTGTGTGTTTTCACATGATTAGGCTACTGTGGTAATCATGTTTTATTGCTTTTGTTTCAATAAAGTGCCAAGTAAAGCCTTTGGGATCATGTTGGGTGATAGTTGATTTGATCTTGCTGAAAAACAGAAACTTTTCCGCTCACGAAAATAACTCTCATTTTTAACAGAAGAGTGATTTTGAGTTGATTCTTTTTGAAGAAGATTAATATGCAAATTTATCACGTGGTACAATTTATTTCATATTTTTTGGAGTAGCATAAGTATGGTTTGAGTACAAATTACTACAGACTGTTCTGTTTTTGACAGATTCTGTTTTCAATGCATAGTTTGCTTGTTTCCTTGTTTCTATGGCTTATATTGCTCAATATAAATTGTGGAAATGATATTATACAGTAGGAATTGTGTGGAAACAATTATGAATCTTGTATTTTACAGTACCAAAAGAGAAATGGTTTGCTCTTTAGCATACTAACCTATCTCACAAGGTTCCGTTAAGTTTTGTATGATTGAAGTTTTCAAGTTTTGGGTGATGTCGATATGAGGAGAATAAGGAGTGACAAGACCCTAAGCTTGGGGATGCC
>NW_021257694.1:0-737 GCF_002162155.2 Triticum dicoccoides | reverse complement strand
ATAGCAGTTGATTTATCAGGCATTTGCAAAGATATTCAAGTAGGTGTCAACTTATTCAATTCAAGTCTACGATATAAGGAGAGAGGCATAACATTAACACCGGCTCCAAGATCACATAAAGCAGTTTTAACATAGTTTCTTTTAATGGAGCATGGTATAGTTGGTACCCCTGGATCTCCAAGTTTCTTTGGTATTCCACATTTAAAAGTATAATTAGCAAGCATGGTGGAAACTTCAACTTCCGGTATCTTTCTTTTATTTTTAATAATGGAGCATAAGGATTCACTTTAAGCATATCAGTTAAGCGCATACATAAGAAGATAGGTCTAATCATTTCAGCAAAGCGCTCAAAATCCTCATAATCCTTTTTCTTGGATGGCTTAGGAGGAAAAGGCATGGGTTTCTGAACCCATGGTTCTCTTTCTTTACCGTGTTTCCTAGCAACAAAATCTCTCTTATCATAACGTTGATTCTTTGATTATGGGTTATCAAGATCAACATCAGGTTCAATCTCTACATCATTATTATTTCTAGGTTGAGCATCAACATGAACATTATCATTAACATTATCACTAGGTTCATGTTCATCACCTGATTGTGTTTCAGCATCAGAAATAGAAATATCATTGGGATTATCAGGTGCATCTATAACAGGTTCACTAGAAGCATGCAAATTCCTATCATTTTTCTTTTTCTTCTTTTTAGAAGGACTGGGTGCATCTAAATTATTTCTCTGA
>NW_021257693.1:0-387 GCF_002162155.2 Triticum dicoccoides | reverse complement strand
GCGTGATGACGGTGATGATGATGCTACCGATGCAGGGCTTCGCCTAAGCACCGCTACGATATAATCGAGGTGGATTATGCTGGAGGGGGGCACCGCACACGGCTGGAATAGATCAATAGATCAACTTGTGTGTCTAGAGGTCCCCCTGCCCCCGTATATAAAGGAGCAAGGGGGGAGGCCGGCCGGACCCTGTAGGCGCGCCAGGAGGAGGAATAATCCTCCTAGTAGGAGTAGGATTCCCCTCTTTCCTAATCCTACTAGGAGGGGGAAAGGAAGGGGGAGAGGGAGAAGGAAAGGGGGCGCCCCCCTCTCCTAGTCCAATTCGGACCAGAGGGGGAGGGGCGCGTGGCCTACCTTAGGCCAGCCCTCTCTCTCTCCACTAAAGCC
>NW_021257692.1:0-868 GCF_002162155.2 Triticum dicoccoides | reverse complement strand
ACATAGGAATATGAGAACACCACTTGGGAAAGGTATGGAATTAACATTTGACTTTGAAGCAACTCGAATACCACAACTCAAAACAAAACAAAGGATTGGCTTGCAGAATAAGCCGGAACAAACATATGATAGAGATTTCGTTCAAAGTTTTCATGGTGGGGCCTACGCGGGCTCGATCGTACAGCACCATCATGTACAAGGCAGTGCACATGACATACGAAGCGTCCCCGAGTCGGCATAGCCAAGGACTCTTTAAGACACAACGAGACCACTATCCTCGGCAAAATCGCTAACAAGTAGACAATCTGCCCAGATTCACGAAATGGCAAAAGTAGAGCTCGATTGACTCAAGCTAGGGTGCTCCATAATTGCAAACAAAGACATGGATGGATAGAGCACTACAAGATTAACAAAACATCCTTACTGATCATCCTCAAAAGAGGCACGGATCACTAAGAAACAACATGAACATATGGCATATTGAAATAAACAAATCAAGGAATTGGTGGAAATGCTAAGTCCCTGAAATCAGCATTAACGAATGCACCACTTTGCAAGCTTGTGCTAGTCACCACACACATCATAAAAATACATGGATAGCACCCCTGGAAAGATGGCATGGCATGTAACAAAACACATGCAGAGCTCATGGGCATATCACGCACACAATAATCATGGCAAAAATGACAAATAGCTATTTGGTGCAGCAGATCTAAGAAAAATCTCAAATAGCACTCTTCCAACAGCATTTCGGGCATCAAGATGAACTCAAATGAAAATGATGCAACGCGAAAATGATGTGCTCTCTGAGAAGAACATTTTGATATGCTATATGCCCAAAGCGGAGCTACGGATGCAAAGTTACGAC
>NW_021257691.1:0-452 GCF_002162155.2 Triticum dicoccoides | reverse complement strand
CCCAAAGTCCAGGACTCCCTCAGTGTGATTTCCTCAGGTAACACCGATACTACTGCAATGCTTCCTTGAAAAGCGCAAGCAAGCTTTGCTGGTCATGACTATCCAGATTGATCCTCGCCTACTTACAACAATGTAATGTAAATCATTGATGTGTTCAATCAATAGAAAATAGGAAAATAATCATTATGAATAATAGCACTTACATGTAAGTGGGACAGGAAGATGTGAAAATGGTGTTTGTCTTCACTATAATCTTCCCATGATGGGAATATATGCACGTAGTCCCTAACAACATTGAAAGCATTGTCTTTTAAACTGGGAATAATTGTTATGGGGTTCCAATATGCAGGAATTGCCGTCTCTGTAGTTGGGATAGCTCTTCGGCCAGTGGACTTGTTGTACTATTTGCTGGAGTGGGATTTTTCTATGGCAACTGAAATCGGCATACCTTT
>NW_021257690.1:0-405 GCF_002162155.2 Triticum dicoccoides | reverse complement strand
AGTTTTGCAGAGATGTGAAGAAACTAATCTTGTCTTGAATTGGGAAAAGTGCCACTTTATGGTGAATGAAGGTATTGTATTGGGTCATAAAGTTTCTGAAAGAGGTATTGACGTTGATAAAGCCAAGGTTGATGCTATTGAAAAAATGCCATGTCCCAAGGACATCAAAGGTATAAGAAGTTTCCTTGGCCATGCCGGTTTTTACAGGAGGTTCATTAAGGACTTCTCAGAAATCTCTCGGCCTCTGACTAATTTATTACAAAAAGATATACCATTTGTCTTTGATGATGATTGTGACGCCCCCGATTCAATCGTACACTAATCATGCACGCAAACGTGTACGATCAAGATCAGGGACTCACGGGAAGATATCACAACACAACTCTAAAACATAAATAAGTCATA
>NW_021257689.1:0-622 GCF_002162155.2 Triticum dicoccoides | reverse complement strand
ACTCAAGTAGTTTATTCAATAGGCTCCGAGGAGCGAGACATTACAAACATGGGTCTCATGACCCAACACTCAGAGCATACAAGTCAAAGCACAAGCGGAAGCTATCATGTCTGAGTACAGACATCTATAAATGAAAAAGGCTGAGAAGCCTGACTATCTATCAGATCCTGCCGAGGGCACAAGATCGTAGCTGAGGTATCAAGCTAAACGTCGAAGTCCAAGCGGAACTACTAGTGAGACTGAAGTCTCTCTGCAAAAACATAAAATAGGCAAACGTGAGTACAAATGTACCCAGCAAGACTTACATCAGATCTATCTACATATGCATCATTATCAACAAGGGGGTGGTGGAGTTTAACTGCAGCAAGCCAGCTTTGACTCGGTGGCTATACTGAACTACGACTGCAAGCAACTCTTTTGAGGTGGCGCACACGAGTCCACATATTCACCAACCAATACACCACTATGGATCCGCTCCCGTCTCCCTACGAGAACGCCATCCATAGCACTCACGCTTATCTTGCGTGTTTTAGAGTATCCACTTTCACTTGTCTATGAACTATGCAATGGGGTCCAAGTTTCCATATCCGAGGAATTCGGCTATTCGAATAGATGATGTTAA
>NW_021257688.1:0-489 GCF_002162155.2 Triticum dicoccoides | reverse complement strand
GAAACGGGTCAGAATTGGACAAAACTGTGAGTGTTGACGACGGACACATAAATGCACCCCGGGGTTCATCAATCGTGGAAATCGCTCTGGGTCCCCAAAACGCTGAGTAATAGTGCACGAAACCGCGAGTAATAGTCCATGAAATGAGAATCGCTTTGGGACCCCAAAACGGTGAGTAATAGTCCATGAAACGGGCAAGAAACGGCCGAAACCGCGAGTGTTGATGATCGACACGTAAGCGCACCTTGGAGTTCGATAACCATGGAAATCACTCCGGGACCCCGAAACGGTGAGTAATAGTGCATGAAACGGGCTAGAATTGGCCAAAACTGCGAGTGTTGATGATCAACACGTAAACACACCTTGGGGTTCAACAACTCGGAAAATCGCTTCGGGACCCAAAAACGATGAGTAATAGTCCACGAAACGGGTCAGAATTGGAGAAAACTGTGAGAGTTGAAGACCAACACGTAAACGCACCCCGGGGTT
>NW_021257687.1:0-1449 GCF_002162155.2 Triticum dicoccoides | reverse complement strand
CCATAGCACTCACGCTTATCTTGCGTATTTTAGAGTATCCACTTTCACTTGTCTATGAACTGATATAAGCAACCCAGAAGTCCTTTACCGCGGACACGGCTATTCGAATAGATGATATTAACCCTGCAGGGGTGTACTTCTTCATACATGTTTCCACCACTTAGCGTCTGCACACGACATGTGCTCGGCAGACTTCAAGCGAAAGCCGACGTGGGTGTAGACCACGACCTACCTAAACACTCAAGTCTCTAGTCCAGGTTTATCGCCTATTCGGGTTCCATCCATGAGGAGATCCGGCCGGAGTTTCGCTCACAGCCCCAAACGATGTGAACAGGGTTCCGTGACACCAAACGGGCGCCCGGTATACCGGGCCACGTGCCTACCGCATCACAGCCCACCCCTACGGTCAGCGCTGTCCACGGCCTCCAGCATACTACAAACACCAGAAACTACTTGCAACTCCTGGACAGAGAACTAGGGTGAATAAGAAGTCGAGCGGGGTCATATTTCAGGGCCCAATGTATGGTAGTAGCTGAATCATGGATCACAAACACAGAACTCAGTTCCTGAGGACGGCTGCAATGAGACAACCCACCATGTACTCCTACATGGCCTCTCACCGCTACCTTTACCAAATCGTGTTCACACACTTAGCTCACACATAGTAGGACATGTTCACACACCTCTGATTCATCCCCGATGAATCAGACCTGACTCAACTCTAAGCAGTAGCAGGCATGACAAGCAAACATGAATGAGTAGGCACAACAGGGCTCAAACAACTCCTACTCATGCTAGTGGGTTTCATCTATTTACTGTGGCAATGACAGGTTATGCAAAGGATAAAGGGGTTCAGCTACCGCAGCAAGTAACAGTTGAATCGTTGTTGTCCTAATGCATTAAAAGAGAGCAGGAGCGAGAGAGTAGGATTGTATCGGAATGAACAAAGGGGTTTTTCTTGCCTGGCACTTCTGAAGATAGCATTGAGTCTTCATCAGTGTCAACGATCACATCATCGGTATCACGTCTATCGAGAGGGGACAAATACCGGCAACATAGAAGGGAACACAATCAATGCAATGTACAATATGATGCATGATCATGACATGGCAAAATGAATGTGTTTTGAGCTAATGCAACTAGCAACAGATTAAATGAAGTTGGTTTGAATACAAGATTCAAATTTAAACTCCATATGTGATTATTCAAATGCCATTTAATTGATTTGTGCTAAACAGCAGCTATAAGTTGTTCTAACATGCATGAAAATGGTACAGATGGATTCCTTGAATTTTTCTGATAATTTTTCATATATAAATTATTTAATTTGGAGTTACGGTTGAATTTCTATGATTTTTAGAAGTTTTAGGCATTTTCTGGAATTTCCTGAATATTAATAAATCCAGAAAATGATTTAACTGCGTCAGCCTGAAGCCAGCATGACGTCAG
>NW_021257686.1:0-396 GCF_002162155.2 Triticum dicoccoides | reverse complement strand
GTTTTCTTTTGCAATCTGCAAGGAACTCAAATATAGCTGTGCATGTGCTCACGTGTTGTAGTTGATCAATAGTTAGAATTACAAATTAGGAGCCACTTTAGTTGCAAGTATAGTTGACCAATAATCTCATACTTGCTGCTGGTGAACTGAATCAAAACATACTCTTGGTTCCAAAAAAAATTAACTTCGTCCTGTGATAAGTGATCGCCTACCTGTGTATTTCTCTGCTTAGGATATCAAAATTTACTTGTATGTAATCCTGTGAAAAGTTGGCAGTACAGTCAAGGAAATCGCATGATTGAACTAGATAGAAAATAGGCAATCCCTGAACTAGATAGGTAATATTCTGTTTGTTTCAACTCTGTATGGTTTCCTGAAGAAAATAGGCAATCCCTG
>NW_021257685.1:0-416 GCF_002162155.2 Triticum dicoccoides | reverse complement strand
TTCATCAATTTTGAACAAATGGTCATCAATTTTCAAAAAAGTTCACCGATTCCCTAAAAAATTTCTTCGATTCTCTAAAACTTTTCATCAATTTGAAAAAAGTTCATCGATATTGAAAATAGTTCATCAACTTTAAAAAAAGTTCATCAAGTTTGAAACAAATTTCATAAATTTTGTTTCAAAAGTCCACATATTTTAGAAAGAACCACGAATTAGAAAAAAATTCATCCATTTACAAAAGCTTCACAAAAATCTGAAGAAGTTCTTCGATTTTTAGAAAAGTCCAGAAAATCTGAAAAAGGTTCATTGATTTTGAACAAAAAGTTCAGCGATTCACAAAAATAGTTTATCAGTTTTCAAAAAAGTTCATCGATTTAAAAAAAATCACAAATTTGAAAGAAGCTCATCGATTTTGG
>NW_021257684.1:0-829 GCF_002162155.2 Triticum dicoccoides | reverse complement strand
CATTTTGGTCGATCCTAGAAATTTCACGCAACTCAAGGACCCTTGGAGAGAGTTGGAGATTTCGTTATTTTCATATTTGAGAGTTTTCTCGAATTGAAAAGAGGATCATTTGATTTATTTATTTCATCTTCAATTATTTTCCGTTATCAAAAATATAAGAGAGGGAATAATATGACTTTCCCAAATTTAGGAAAATGAAGATTTAATAAATAGATCAAATTTTGTTTGCCGGAGTTTTATTTGCATTTTATTCGGATAGGGAAAATGCGCGTTTTTGAAAATTTTATTTTAGGTCCGGAGAAAAGTTCATTTTGTTCGGCTCATTTTTAGGAGTCGGGGAAAATTTACTTTATTAATTTTGGAGTTCGTTTAGATTTTCTTTTATTTATTTTTCTGCGCGCGAGACCGTTTAAAAAAAAAAATCCGCAGCGCCTTGGGCCAAAGGCCCAAGCCACTAGCCGCCGGCCGGCCAAGAGGCCATAGCGCGCGTGCACCAGGGAGCCGCCGCTTCCTTCTTTTGCCTAGTCCTAGTAGGACTCTTGTCCTATGTTCGTTTATTCCGTATCTATTTCTAGATCTTTTCCTCTTGTTTCCTAATCCTAATCTATTTCTTGTCCCCTACCCCAAGCAAAACCCTCCCCTCCCCAATATAAATACCCAAGCACCCCCCCCCTCTAAACACATCAAACCAACACCTCTCCTCTCCTCTCCGCCGCCCCACGCCGCGCCGCCACACCCACGCCGCGCCGCCGCACCACCCAAGCCGCGTCTCACCCCGCGCCTCTCACCCGCGCCGCCGCCCTTGTGCATCGCCGCCGCGCCCAACGCC
>NW_021257683.1:0-1074 GCF_002162155.2 Triticum dicoccoides | reverse complement strand
CTCTTCTTAGCTCAAACTGACAGGATGGGCACGAAATTTTTTTGACCAATTTTTTTTTTGACTGTCCGGACCCAAAAACTGGAAACGGGTCAAAAAAAAACTTCCTATAATGGCACCTGTCTCAAAACACTCAGAAACACCTAAAAATAGGATAGCCAGAAAATTTTTCGAAAAATGCGTTTTCGAAAAATTTTGGGCCTAAACGGAGCGTGGCTACCCGACTCTTTTTTTTTCCGAAACCTACTCCGGCAAGGAAACACGAATCGGAATCTAGATGGATCTCGAAAACAAACCTAATATGACAAGAACTCGGATTGGTGGTGGATATATGGTGGTAGATGGCAGCGGTGGTGGTATATGACAGCTGTGGTGGTATATGGATACGGATTCGAAGCGGTGGTGGTATATGACAGTTGTGGTGGTATATGGATACGGATTCGAAGCGGTGGCGGATAAGCGGTGGTGGTAGATGGCAGGGGTGATGATGATGGTGCGGCGGCGGCGTGACAACTTATGACCAGAACTCGAAACTCTAAAAGACTAGACTCTAAGACCAGCAACTAGACACGACGATGCAACCGCAAATTCAACAAAGCAAAACCCTAAAAAGATTATGCGAAGGCTCAGATTGGTTCGGATATGATGAACTAACCCTAATTTTTTTTTGTGGCTTTTTCGTGGACTGTAGGTATGAAGAACAGACTCGATCTAAACTACGAAAAACTGTAAAATCTCACCGAGCAACCTGGAAATCTGATACCACTTGATAGAGGCAAAGGTGTCCCGTCTTTCGATGAGATGGTGGATTTCGCTTTGGTGGAAGTCGACTTTGACGATCCGACTACGAACGTGCGAGGACGTCGCGCCTTAGCAATCGCTAAACCAACTCCGAGAGGTTATTGACCACGCCGGAGCACGATCAACCTGACCACGAGGGTCTGTTTCCTGCGAGCAAACGAAGAACAAGCAAGAAACTGAGATTGCAATCTGGATATTGCGAATATAAGATGAAAGCTTTATTGATCAAGGTGGGGTTCTGTGACGCCTTTGTCTGGTCGTTGAACACAAACGAAG
>NW_021257682.1:0-670 GCF_002162155.2 Triticum dicoccoides | reverse complement strand
TTTTGGGCTACGGCCAACTCTCAATAGCTTCAATCTTGGCTTTATCAACTTCAATTCCCAGTGGAGTAACAACATAGCCAAGAAAAGACACTCGGTCGGTGCAAAAGGTGCACTTCCCAAGGTTACCAAACAAACCTGCATCACGTAGAGCAATAAAAACAACACGTAAATGTTCCAAATGTTCCTCCAAAGTTCTGCTAGAAATCAATATGTCATCAAAGTAAACTACCACAAATCGTCCAATGAAAGCACGTAAAACTTCATTCATTAATCTCATGAAAGTACAAGGTGCATTAGTTAACCCAAAAGGCATGACTAACCACTCATATAATCCAAACTTAGTTTTAAATGTTGTTTTCCATTCATCCCCCAATTTCATACGAATTTGATGGTATCCACTACGCAAATCAACTTTGGAGAATATTGTAGAGCCACTCAATTCATCAAGCATATCATCTAGCCTAGGAATAGGATGACGATAACGAATAATAATATTATTAATGCCTCTACAATCAACACACATACGCGATGTACCATCCTTTTTTGGCACTAAAATAATAGGAACAACACAAGGACTAAGGGATTCGCGTATATAACCTTTGTCGAGAAGCTCTTGTACTTGACGCATAATCTCCTTCGTCTCCTCTGGATTGGTATGCTATGGTGCACG
>NW_021257681.1:0-3559 GCF_002162155.2 Triticum dicoccoides | reverse complement strand
TTAGAAGGGAGAGAGGAGATTGGTGGAATAGTCGATGTATTGCTTGAGCCTCATGGCCATATATATAGGAGTACAAAGACCAACTTGAAGTATAAGACAAGGCAGGACCAAATCCTAGTCTATTTTATACTTCTAATAATCCTTATACTCAACTCCCGGCGCTGAAAGGGAACTTTCCCGATGAACCGTAACCAGCTGTGAAATTCGACGGATCGCCCCCGTGACCAGCTGTGAATTCTTCCTCCGGGGTAAAGAAAACTGGGGTCGGGACGGTGCTAAGATTAGTTCAGAAATGATCGTTGCTGCCGCGTCCAGGAGTATTTCCGGCCGTCTTGGTTCTAGATGGATGTTGGGGGCAGGCAGGCGCACACGCAACAGTCCGGTGGCGCCGCACCATAATACTCCAGTACAGTACAATTGAGAGTGGGCTGCGGCCGTGGACTTGGCATGCCACAGTCACAGTGGCAAACGACCAACCGAGGAGACCTCCTAGCTCAAACCACTCGCGCCATTAGATAAGTCGACCCGGGATGCGAGAGATTTGACACGGTTTTATGGTCTTCCTATTCGGACACGAGATTATTAGACGCGGAGCAAGAAGAGGCTGAGCGCGAAGCTTGGTCAGGTCATGCCCGGACCGGACCGCGCGTTCCCACCCACAATCACAGGAGGACGCGGCCGCCGCGAGCGCGTGCCGAGACGCGAAGCAGCTTGCTTCCCACGCCTTTTCCTAATCCGGCCCCCACATGTCAAACACTTTCACCATGTTCCAAACTTTTCTTCTCCCCAAGTACAAGGCTCCCTATATATACACAGCACGCCCGCCAAAAAAAGAACCCATCAACAATTCGGCTAGGCACAAGCAAGCTCGCCAACACAGAGTACCAATAGCAACCCACCACAATCGCGATTCCGAGCACGGATTGAAGAAGAGAAGACGCCGATGGCCGTGAGCAAGCAATGGACGCGGGTGCGCACGCTCGGCCGCGGCGCGTCTGGGGCCGAGGTCTTCCTCGCCGCGAACGACGTGTCTGGCGAGCTGTTCGCGGTCAAGTCCGCCACGGCGGCGTGCGCCTCGGCTCTTAAGAGGGAGGAGGGCCTCATGGCCTGCCTGCGCTCCCCGCGCGTCGTCTCCTGCATCGGCGGCCGCGGCGCCCGCGACGGCTCCTACCAGCTCTTCCTCGAGTTCGCCCCCGGCGGCTCGCTGGCCGACCGGGTGGCGAGCAACGGGGGACTCGACGAGCGCGCCGTCCGCGGCTACGCTGCCGACGTGGCGGCCGGGCTCGCGTACCTCCACGGGGCCGGGATGGTGCACGGGGACGTCAAGGCCAGGAACGTGGTGATCGGCGCCGACGGCCGCGCCAAGCTCGCGGACTTCGGGTGCTCTAGGAAGGCGGCTGCCGGTGGTCCGATCATCGGCGGCACGCCGGCGTTCATGGCGCCGGAGGTGGCGCGCGGCTAGGAGCAGGGCCCCGCGGCCGACGTCTGGGCGCTCGGGTGCACGGTAGTCGAGATGGCCACCGGCCGCGCCCCGTGGACCGGCATCGACGGCAACGCGCTCGCCGCGCTGCACCGGATCGGGTACACGGAGGCCGTTCCCGAGGTGCCCCAATGGCTGTCCGCTGAGGCAAAGGACTTCGTGCGCGGGTGCTTGGTCAGGCAGGCCAGCGACCGGTGCACCGCGGCGCAGCTGCTGGAGCACCCGTTCATGGCCTCCGCCTGCGTCGTCGACGCGAAGCCGCAAGCCGTGGAGAGCAAAAGCAAATGGGTGTCTCCGAAGAGCACGCTGGACGCGGCGTTCTGGGACTCGGAGTCGGACACCGAGGAGGCGGAGCACGAGAGCACGCCCGAGATGAGGGTGAGGGCATTGGCCTGCCCTGCATCGGCGCTCCCGGACTGGGACTCGGACGAGGGATGGATCGATGTGCTCGCGGCACCAACCGCAGCACCCGACGCAGTTCTGGTGGCGGCCGAGGAGACGGCTGAACTGGACGACGCGATCACACCATGTGAAGAAGAGTCCGGCGTTCTCGACGCCATACTCGTGCAGTATGGCAGCTTCGTCAACGCAGGAGAGGCCTACGATAATTCAGTCCAGCAAAGTTGTAGTACTAGGCATCAATCTTTGGAAGATCTTGTTTCTCACGGGCTATCATGTACTACTAAATCGCTGTTTGGCAACAACATTACTAGTAACGCAATTGATTTCGTTCATGCACACGCCCGCACTGCTCCTCATTTTCACCGACCATACAGTACTCTGTTATTACGACACGTTCGATTTGGATTAGCAAATGGAGTAATTCGGTGGAAAGCCAGCGTAAATTCTCTTGCTCAGGCCACAGCGAACGTACTGGACGAGAAAGGATGCTACACAGAAAGTACTGCCGCCGCACAGTCAAAAATCTCTTGTTTAAGCTACATACGTGGGTTCAGCAGAGTCGACGGCCGACGAGAGAAAGCAAGACCTTTTCGACAAGGTCGCGTCGCGTCGAGAGATTGCTTCGCCACGTGGAGATCCATCCAGCGACGAGCACCCGGCCTCCTCCGCCGACCGCCGGTGCCCTCTCGCCGCGCACTCGCCGACTCGTCCTGCGCGTGCGATTCTGGGTCCTGTGTCGAGACCGGCGCCGTACGTACACCAAGCCGCGCGCGCCACGAGAACCGGTGTGCCCGAGCCGCCGGATTTTGATCAATGGAGCACATATTTTGTTTTCATTCGGTTTATTTGTATAGGTACGTATAAATATATTTTTAATAATCTGGGTATTTCTTCTATATCTACATGTTTTTTTTTTTTTGCGGAGGATTCTATATCTACATGTTGTAGTACATCAACTTGCTATTGCTGCAAAAAATCAACGATCATAGAAGTCATGCAACAAAAGAACTAATGTTCACAAACCAAGTAGCCAACGGGTCCTTGTTTCAAAAAAAAAAAGTGGCGAACGGTCGCAGGAAATAAGTACTAGTACTAGTAAATGGTAGGCTTAGAGGTTTTCTTTCCCCTACGCCAAGGCTAGGGTTTGTCTCCTCTCTGGGATCCCATCGCCTGAGAGTCTTTTTACCGATCGACGAACTTCCCTCGTAGGGTTCGCTTGATCTCGCCCTACGCTTCTCACCCTGGTGGGTCGGGTGTGACGTCTCTCCAAGGGATGATGGATCCGGCGGCCGATGCTCTGTCCGGAACTAGTAGTGGCGGCGGCGCCGCCAAGGCTTCAGATCTTCGTGATTTCATGGAACAACTCCACCTGGAAGATGCAGACTTTGATGATTTGGTGATTGAAGAGGGTGATCCATCGGTTAATGATGGTGTTCGCTGGCTAGCCCTAGCTAGGGTTCATACGGCAAAAACCTTTAGCCCGACGGCTTTCTACAAGGATATGCGTGCTGCTTGGAACACGGCGAAGCCCGTGAGGTTCAGACCCGTCGGACCAAACGTCTTCGTAGTGCAGGCAGAGTGCCTTGGTGATTGGGAACGCATGGTGGATCAAGGGCCATGGCTCTTCAGGAATATGGTGGTGCTTATGGCACCGTATGATGAGTTCACGAAGGTGGA
>NW_021257680.1:0-386 GCF_002162155.2 Triticum dicoccoides | reverse complement strand
AAAAGGAGGAAGACCCCCGGCCTCTACATCTGGGTGATGCATACATTCACTTTATTAATTATTCACAAAAGATCTTATAAAAAGATACAACAGTAAGTCCGAAGTCACTGTCTAGACGACATATGTTGCTACTCCTATCCAGTTGATGAAGGGATGCTGATAGTCCGGGCCTAATACCACAGACCTTGCAGCCAAGCCTAAGACTTGAAGCTCCTACCAAGTCATTTGCCGGGTATGGGGCACACACCGGTCCAACACGCTCTCAGCGGCTATAGCCACCAACTACCAATACTCCATCTTCAGAGTTGTACTGACGCATCATCCTTCCCCGGTCTAGCTCTCGTCGACGCCACCACGGCGCCCAACGGCACCATCTCCTTGCGCGC
>NW_021257679.1:0-955 GCF_002162155.2 Triticum dicoccoides | reverse complement strand
TAGTGGATCGTTTGACCAAGGTTGCTCACTTCATTCCAGTGAAGACCACCTATACAAGTGCTAAGCTGGCAAAGATATATATGACCAGGATTGTATGTCTGCATGGAGTTCCGAGGAGCATCGTATCAGATAGAGGAACACAGTTTACCTCAAAGTTTTGGAATCAGTTGCATGAAACTTTGGGTACCAGGCTAGAGTTTAGTACAGCCTTCCATCCACAGACTGATGGGCAGACAGAGAGAGTCAATCAGATTCTGGAGGACATGCTGAGAGCTTGTGCGCTAGACTATGGGTCTAGTTGGGATGATAACTTACCCTACGCAGAGTTCTCGTACAACAACAGCTACCAAGCCAGTTTGCAGATGGCCCCTTTCGAGGCATTGTATGGCAGGAAATGCAGGACACCTTTGATGTGGAATGGAGTTGGAGATCGCAAATTATTTGGACCTGATTTGATTAGGGATTCAGAGGAGAAGGTCAAGTTGATTTGTGACAGACTTAAGATAGCCCAGTCAAGGCAGAAAAGCTATGCTGATGCTAAACGCAAGGAAGTGATCTATGAAGTGGGAGATAGAGCATATCTTCGAGTGTCTCCACTTCGAGGTATTAAGAGATTTGGAGTCAAAGGAAAGTTAGCACCACGATTTGTGGGACCATATAGAGTTCTGGAACGCAGAGGAGAGGTTGCATACCAGTTGGAATTACCAGAGGCTTTGACAGGAGTTCATGATGTGTTCCATGTTTCCCAGCTGAAGAAGTGTCATGCAGAGATGGCGGATATTCCTTTGAGGGATACAGTGCCACTCGAGGCAATTCAGTTAGAGAGCGATCTGACTTATGAGGAGAAGCCTATTAAGATTCTTGAGACTGCAGAGAGGATCACTCGAACCAAGATCATCAGGTTCTGCAAAGTTCAGTGGAGTCACCACACCGAGGAGGAAGCTACCTGGGAAAG
>NW_021257678.1:0-539 GCF_002162155.2 Triticum dicoccoides | reverse complement strand
GGTTTGTACCATTATCTGTGATAATACTGTGTGGAAAACCAAAGCGGAAGATAATATTTTTGAGAAATTGAACCGCCATAGCCGCATCACACTTGCTGACAGGCTCCGCTTCAACCCACTTGGTGAATTTATCAACCGCCACCAACAGGTGGGTCTTCTTATCCTTGGAACGCTTAAAGGGTCCCACCATATCGAGCCCCCAAGTGGCAAAAGGCCAAGTGATAGGAATCATCCGTAGTTCTTGAGCCGGAACATGAGCTCTGCATGAAAACTTTTGACAGGCATCACACCGCTTCACCAGATCCTCCGCATCAGCATGAGCTGTCAACCAGTAGAACCCATGGCGAAAAGCTTTTGCAACCAGGGACTTTGACCCGGCATGGTGACGACAATCCCCTTCATGAATTTCCCGTAGAATCTCTTGGCCTTCTTCCGGAGAAACACAACGCTGAAATACGCCTGAAACGCTACAGTGGTGTAACTCGCCATTGTGAATAACCATGGACTTGGATCGCCGGACTATCTGCCGAGCCAGGACT
>NW_021257677.1:0-1127 GCF_002162155.2 Triticum dicoccoides | reverse complement strand
TGCGTGGTTCGTGCCGGATCTCCTCGTCCACCACTGGAAGACGGTATTGAGCTCGCCCACCAAACCCTAGGCCAGGGCCGGGGGCGGTCTGGAGTGACAGCAGTCGCTAAACCACGAAGCACCGAAATGGTGGTCCTTGAGTTTGGGCCCGACATGGACCTTCTGCATTCGATGGTGATGCCTACAGGGCAGAACACATGCGCGAGCTCGCAGGGGCAGCAACAACGCAAGTAGTGGCTGCATCCCTCTAGGCGACACTAGAGAAGGAGGACTGGTGGAGGACGCGGCGCATCAAGGACCGTGCAAGCGCGTGAAAGTGAATTACTTGTTACTTACCCGAGTCCGGAGCTCTCCAGGAGCATTCGCAGATTTGCCCCGCAGTGCGTCTGATGCCGCCGCCTACTACCGAGCCGAGGAGGGGAGCTCGACGGAGAAGGTGTTTTGGTCTCAATATGCTAAGGCCGGACACCTGGTGCCTTTGAGCGACCAGCTGAAGCAAATGGTCGAGCTCCACAAGGTGGCCGAACAGGACATAAAGGGCCTCATAGCTCGGCTTTGCCCTGGAGAGGCTCTGCCTGGGAGCTACTTCGGGCTGGTGAGGCGGCTGGTGAATGCCTGTCCACGGCTTGAAGTAATCAAGCGCTCCGTCTGCATCGAAGGTGCCCGTAGGGCGCTTGCCCGTGCTAAAGTGCACTGGGGCAAGATGGATGCGGAGAAGCTGGTGAAGGACGGGCCGCCGCCGGGCAAGGAGCATCGCGTCCCGAGAAAAGATCCAATGGACAGGAAGTGCTACACTCTGAGGACGTCCAGTTTCCCCCACTATGTATCTTCACTAGTAGAAAAAGGGTCAAATGTGAAGCACATCAGTGCCGGTTTGAATTTGAGCCGGCACTAATGTGACCATTAGTGCCGGTTCCAACGGCTAGGCGGGCGGGCATCATTAGTACCGGTTCGTGGGCAACCTTTAGTACCGGTTCATGCCACGAACCGTTACTAATGAGGCCAGTGCGGCTGTGGTCAGGCTGGGGCCCCCACGAAGACCTTTAGTACCGGTTCATGGCATGAACCGGTACTAGAGTTTCTTAGTAAGCTAATTTTTAGTCCCACCTCGCCAAGAGAAAGGTAGC
>NW_021257675.1:0-430 GCF_002162155.2 Triticum dicoccoides | reverse complement strand
ATCACAACATGCATGACGACGCGTGCTAATCAATGATTATATATGCCGACAAGCTCAACTGCTTGATGTATTATTGTGGCGCAAGTTGCATTATCAAATGACTTGCACTCCTGTCGCTTCCTCCATTCTGCCGGCCCAACCTAATCAATCAGCTGCAACCATTCTTTAATTTCCATGTAAGAACAAGCCTGGCTTTGGTCTCATTACAACGACGTCTCTCCCTACGTTCACCCTCTATTGGATTGTTATTTACAAAAAAATGACTTGTTTACTTTCATGCATTTCAGAAAGAAAAGAAAATTAAGCATTTGAACTCTAAACTTTGTCTGGAGTGTTCGTGTGTTCAGAATGTTACCAAAAACTCATCCAAGATTAGTATTGTTTGTCATAAAAGGTTCAGCAAGCTCAAGACCTGTTGGTGCCTGAAAAT
>NW_021257674.1:0-395 GCF_002162155.2 Triticum dicoccoides | reverse complement strand
CTAGCCCAGTGCTACAGCCTGGATTCACTCGCTGATGACCGACACGTTCGATGCTGGGTCATGGATGCCTGTCCCTGTAAGTCTGTGCCACTTTGGGTTTACGACTAGCCATGTCAGCCCCGGGCTCCTTATCATATGGATGCTAGCGACACTGTCATATACGTGTGCCAAAAGGCGCAAACGGTCCCGGGCAAAGATAAGGCGACACCCGTGGGAATACCGTGCGTGAGGCCGCAAAGTGATATGAGGTGTTACATGCTAGATCGATGTGGCATTGAGTCGGGGTCCTGACAGTATCTTGCAAGAGTTATTTGCTTGGTTTTGATGTTTCCGAATCGTCTTCTTCGTTCTTTCTGATCTTTTGAGTGATTGCTTATGTGTGGTTACTATTGCTT
>NW_021257673.1:0-479 GCF_002162155.2 Triticum dicoccoides | reverse complement strand
AGGGCGACACTGCGGCGCACAGTTTCCAGGTCACGGGCTTCTCTCTGCTCGACGGCATGGGCGGCGGCAACTTGGTCTCGTCGAGCACGTTCAGAGTCGGCGACTGCGAGTCGGACATCACCTTCTACCCAGATGGGTGGAAGGTGGACGGAGGTGCCCACGCCTCAGCCTTCTTGCGTCTGTGCAAAGGAGAACCAGGGTTGCCAAAAATGCTACACTTACGGCATTCTAGTAGGGACTGGCTTCACGGACTGCCAGGGTTGCAGACCAGCTACACCCTGAGTTTATTGGGCAAGGACGGCCAAGTGTTTGAGCAAGTGAGCCTAGAGCATGTCTTCAAATCCACAGGTACCTTTTGGGGCTATGAGCGCTTCGTCAAGAAGTCCAAGCTGCAACGGTTGGTATCCCGCAATGACGACTGTGTGACGATCAGGTGTGTTTTGACTGTCAAGAGGAAGCATCGCACCGAAGAGGTGCGC
>NW_021257672.1:0-400 GCF_002162155.2 Triticum dicoccoides | reverse complement strand
AAAAATTTCTCCAAAAGGGTCCAAGAAAATGCTCATGTTGCCCTCTGAAAATATTGGACAGAGATAAAAATCAAAACAATATTTTTAGGAGCTCATGGACATTTATTTTGGCCATTTGGATTAATTCGATAAATATTTGCACTGGAAATATATTTCTATATATATGAAATATGGTCCAAAAATTATGCCACTTATAAAGGAGCTCTGGAATAATACCATTAGCCCCTACAAAAATTGGCATAATAAAATAAAATGGTTTAGTATTTTTATTAAACCAAACAAATGTCAGAAAATTAGAAAAGAAAACAGAAAAGGGGAGAGAGACTTACCTGCGCCACTTACCCGATCGGCCCAGTAGCTCGGCCCAGCTGACTGGCCGACGCCAGTCGTCCCCCTCCTC
>NW_021257671.1:0-561 GCF_002162155.2 Triticum dicoccoides | reverse complement strand
GAGGCGGACATTGTCGCGGTAGCGACGACGGACGCCGAGACGAGCACGTGACACCATTCCCACCCTGTCTTAGCGTAACGCGAGTCAGGGCGGACGTCGTCGCGGTAGCGACGACGGACGCCGAGACGAGCACATGACACCATTCCCACCCTGTCTTAGCGTAACGCGAGTCGAGGCGGACGTCGTCGCGGTAGCGACGACGGACGCCGAGATGAGCACGTGACACCACTGCCACCCTGTCTTAGCGTAACGCGAGTCGAGGCGGACATCGTCGCGGTAGCGACGACGGACGCCGAGACGAGAACGTGACACCATTCCCACCTTGTCTTAGCGTAATGCGAGTCGAGGCGGACGTCGTCGCGGTAGCGACGACGGACGCCGAGACGAGCACGTGACACCAGTGCCACCCTGTCTTAGCGTAACGCGAGTCAAGGAGGACGTCGTCGCGGTAGCGACGACGGACGCCGAGACGAGCACGTCACACCAGTGCCACCCTGTCTTAGCGTAACACGAGTCGAGGCGGACGTCGTCGCGGTAGCGACGACGGACAGCGAGACGAGC
>NW_021257670.1:0-1136 GCF_002162155.2 Triticum dicoccoides | reverse complement strand
GATACTGGAGCATCTCACTCCTTCATTTCTGAAGGTTATGCTCGTTTGCACGACATGTCATTTTGTGATATGCCAACTCCGCTTGAAATCCAAACCCCAGGGTCTAGATGGCAGACCACCAGAATCAGCCATGGTAACGAAATCCTTGTTGACAGACTTGTATTCCTTGCATCACTTGTAGCCCTCAAGTCTTCAGATATTAACATCATCTTGGGTATGGACTGGATGACAGCTCATCATGCCAAGATTGATTGTTACACAAGATCTGTTCAGCTTACACACCCATCTGGCAAGATAGTCACCGTCTCCACTAGAGTTGCAAAGCGTCAACTCTATTCTCTTAATGCCAGCCCTCTTCCAGACCTTGAAGATATCCCGGTAGTCCGTGACTTTCCGGATGTCTTTCCAGAGGAACTGCCAGGTGTTCCACCTGACAGAGATGTAGAGTTCGTCATAGATCTTATCCCAGGAACAGCTCCAATCTCCCGGAGACCTTACAAGATGGCACCCTTAGAACTAGCCAAGCTTAAGAAACAACTCGATGAGTCCTTGCAAAAGGGTTTCATCCGTCCTAGTTCTTCTCCTTGGGCTTGCCCCGTCCTCTTCGTCAAGAAGAAGGATGGTACGGACCGGATGGTTGTAGATTATCGTCCCGTTAATTTGGTCACGATAAAGAACAAGTATCCGCTTCCCAGGATCAACGACCTGTATGATCAGCTCGCTGGATCCTCAGTCTTCTCCAAGATGGATTTAAGGTTAGGCTACCATCAAATCAAGATCAGAAACGGGGACATTCCCAAGACAGCTTTTGTCACTCGTTATGGCCAGTACGAGTACACCGTCATGTCCTTTGGCCTAACCAACGCCCCAGCCACATTTTCCCGCCTGATGAACTCGATTTTCATGGAGTACTTAGATAAGTTTGTCGTGGTTTACCTCGATGATATTCTTATTTACTCGAAGAACGAGGAAGAGCATGCCGAACATCTTAGACTTGTGTTAGAAAAACTCAGAGAGCACCGCCTTTATGCCAAGTTCTCCAAGTGTGAATTTTGGTTGCCAGAAGTGACCTACCTAGGCCACGTAATCTCTGGTAAGGGCATTGCTGTCAATCCCGAGAGAGTTCAAGCCGTTCT
>NW_021257669.1:0-1073 GCF_002162155.2 Triticum dicoccoides | reverse complement strand
TGCATGCTACGGGAATCACAAACTTCAACACAAGCATTTCTCAAATTCACAACTACTCAACTAGCATGACTCTAATATCACCATCTCCATATCTCGAAACAATTATCAAGTATCAAACTTCTCATAGTATTCAATGCACTTCTATGAAAGTTTTTATATCATTCCTAAAAGCAAATTTCCATGTTGTTCTAAGGGACTCTCAAAATAATATAAGTGAAGCATGAGAGATAAATTATTTCTATAAAATAAAACCACCACCGTGCTCTAAAAAATATAAGTGAAGCACTAGAGCAAAAAACTATATAGCTCAAAAAATATAAGTGAAGCACATAGAGTATTCTAATAAATTTCAAATCATGTGAGTCTCTCTAAAAAGGTATGTACAGCAAGGATGATTATGGTAAACTAAAAAGCAAAGACTCAAATCATACAAGACGCTCCAAGCAAAACACATATCCTGTGGTGAATAAAAATATAGCTCCAAGTAAAGTTACCAATAGACGAAGACGAAAGAGGGGATGCCTTCCGGGGCATCCCCAAGCTTAGGCCTTTTGGTGTCCTCTAATTTTACCTTGGGGTGCCATGGGCATCCCCAAGCTTAGGCTCTTGCCACTCCTTGTTCCATAATCCATCAAATCTTTACCCAAAACTTGAAAACTTTACAACACAAAACTCAAAATAGAAAATCTCGTGAGCTCCGTTAGCAAAAGAAAACAAAACACCACTTCAAGGTACTGTAATGAACTCATTCTTGATTTGTATTGGTGTTAAACCTATTGTATTCCAACTTCTCTATGGTTTATAAACCCTTTTACTAGCCATAGACTCATCAAAATAAGCAAACAACACTCGAAAACCAGAATCTGTCAAAAACAGAACAGTCTGTAGTAATCTGTAGCTAACGCAAACTTCTGAAACCCCCAAAATTCTAAAATAGATTTCTGGACATGAGGAATTTATCTATTAATCATCTGCAAAAATAATTAACTAAATATCACTTTCCAAATAAAAATGGCAGCAATTCTCGTGAGCGCTAAAGTTTCTGTTTTTTACAGCAAGATCAAAAAGACTTT
>NW_021257668.1:0-3181 GCF_002162155.2 Triticum dicoccoides | reverse complement strand
CGATTCGTGGGTTTGCTGGGCGAACTTGCGATAGAGAACGGTTGGATCTGAGGCACGGGACAGCGGGGAGGCACCGGGGCTATGGTCTGCTAGGCGTTGTGGTTCTAGTGTTCGCTCAGCCGCAGCTGGAGAGTTTGGTATGAAACTATGAATCCCTTCCTTTTCTGTCATCATTCTGTCAATTCTCCTCTTGCATGGAAGTACATATATGTATGTAATAAGTTCATTTATTTTGTTTCACACTAAAATTTAATTAGAAGTAAGGTGATAATTTTGAAGGTTTTTTTCATAAGCATCTGTTTTTAAAATGAAGCATTAAGTATCTTCTTGTAAATTTAATCTGCCAAATATCCTTGTACATAATTGTTTTGAAGGATTTCATTAACATGTTGTTCTGTACTGCGTATGACATTGAAGATTTTCTCATGTTTTCTTAAACTGGAAAGGTCATATGAGAATAGAAGTTTTGTTACCAAAAATAATAAAGTGACAAAAGTACATGTATGAATGTATTTCAGAAAACATTGCAATATGACCTACTTTTGCTAGTCTTGTATACATGTCATTTCGAGCTATTTAAGATGTCAAGCAACCTGGAGTGAACATTAGTTTGATTGATGCTTGTACTGATTTGGAAGTAATGTAATTAATTAGTGGATTTGCTTTGCTGCTAATTCTAAATGCAGGAACGTTGTTTATAGTCAAAATGGCAACACCAGGCCAATCAATCCATCCGTATGTGGAATGTCAGAGAGCCTACTGGTCAGCTTATATGGTGTTTTGCTATTTAAGCTTATGAAGCAAGGTATGTTCCTCTCTATTGTGTTTTCATCATACAAATTAGGAAAAACATAGTTTCTTCACATTGTGAAGTGAAGTGTAATATGTAGAACTCTGGTCTATTAAGTATATCTGAGCTGAATATCCAGCCTTTTGACGAATGTGGTGGTAGTGGTGATCTAATATATGTTCCGGTAATTTTTACTACTTAGCAAAAGTAGTCATAAAATATAACAATGTGACGAAAGTATAATATATGGAGTAAATAAGAAGTATTTTTATTTTACATTAGTGATTAAACGTGAGTCACTATTCATGAGTCGAATTATCAATGTTTCATACCTGTCAAGAAGTTCCTGTGTTTCACGTATATCTAGATCTGTATATATATTCTTGTGGCACTTTCTGACTTTAGGAACAAACCTATCTAATCAACAATGGATGTCTCTGGTTATCTATTTTCTTTGTAAATAATAGAAGTGCTTGTAAGATTATTGGACTTACCATTGAATTTATGCACATTTGTTATGGTCACAATAAGGATAGTTTGGTTGCCAATCACATCCATGGTTGAAGGATAAGTAAACTTTTCACATAATATGACTTTGATTTTATCATCCTTGAGGTGTTTTATTTGAATAAATAGTGCTAACTACATGGAGGAGGTTAGATGAAAATTTAAGGCACGCATATGCATTATGCACTTACTCTGGTATTAGAATTTCAAATTCATGGATATATGAAGACTGTATGTTATTTCTTCTTATTCTTGTTTCCAACCGCTTCATTTGTGCCCATAATCCAATTGTATCTGTAAATATGGATATTAATTATATAACAATTAGAAATATTAGTTAGTTGAAAATATTAATTGCTACAATAACATACCTCAGCATTGTATTTTTTCCCGTTTTTGTATTTTGCCCTTGGTAGCATACCCGAAGTAATAATCTGGAAAGCCTTTTAGAGATCCTTTAACCTCCTTTTCCATTGTACTATATATAGAGAGAGGTGTTGCTAAAAGGAGGGCACGATAGGGCCGGTCGGGGGCCTTTCTGCCCACGGTCTGGCAAGAGGGAAGGGATTTCCTTCTTAATTCTTGCTTTATTAAATTGATACATCTCCTCTCTTTATATAGAGAGGTTTACTTGACTCTCAAACAAGGCTTACTTGACCCCTAAGCAAGCGACCCTTATCTCTAATTAACCCTAAGACTAATGGGCCCATTACGTACTCTAACACTACACCCCACCTGGACATGCAGCTTGTCCTCGAGCTGCAGCCTAACCAACTTATAACCATGTAACGCCCCGAGACCGATGTGCTAGGTGCCGTTCAGTTATTCGCCGTTGTTGCCTTGTCATTGCTTGCGTGTCATGCTTTGCATATCATGTCATCATGCGCATTTCATTTGCATACATGTTCGTCTCATGCATCCGAGCATTTTCCCCGTTGTTCGTTTTGCAATCCGGCGTTCCGTTCTCCTTCGGTGGTCATTTCTACCTTTCTTTTATGTGTGGGGATTAAACATTTTCGGATTGGACCAAGTCTTGCCAAGCGGCCTTGGTTTACTACCGGTAGACCGCCTGTCAAGTTTCGTACCATTTGGACTTCGTTTGATACTCCTACGGTTAACCGAGGGACCGAGAAGGCCTCGTGTGTGTTGCAGCCCAACACCCTTCCATTTTGGCCCAAAACCCACCTAACTCTGCTCCATCATCTCGGTCGTTCGATCACGATCGCGTGGCCGCAAACCGCACCTCATTTGGACTCTCCTAGCTCCATCTACCTATAAAAGAGCACCCCTCCCGGAAATTTCGGATCAATTCGCGGATGAAACCCTAATCCTCTTCCCCTCTCGCCCGCCGGACAATGTCCGCCCAATCCGGACAAATCGCGCCGCCCGCCGCAGCCATTCCGTGCTTGCCACATCAGCTCCGCCGCCGCCTCGTCCAACCGCGCGCCGCCTCCCATCGCGCCGGCCCGCGGAGCCCATCGCGGGCCCGCACGGGCCTGGTCGCCGCCGCCGCCCACGGGCGCGTGCCCGCGCTGCTCCTTCGCCGCTCCTTCGCCGGACCTTCGCCGGCCGCCACCATGTCCTCGCTCCGGCCGCCGCCTTCGAGCCGTCGCTGCCACCAAGCGCCACCGTCGCCTCCTCCCTCACCTGCGGCCTCCTCCTCGTCGCCTCCACGCCACCAGCCAGCCACCGGAGCCGCCGCCGCCGGATCTGGCTGTGCCTCGCCAGGGTCCTCCCCTGCCGCGCCTCGGTCCCTGCCTCGACCTCCTCTGCAAGTCCCTTGCCGAGTCCCGTGCCCAGCCTCCGCGTCGCCGGAGCCCTGTGCAGCTGCGCTGCCTGCCTGCCTGCATCTCCACCGGCGCCATCAGTCCCCGTCGCCCGAGC
>NW_021257667.1:0-704 GCF_002162155.2 Triticum dicoccoides | reverse complement strand
ATAGAACTCTATGCACGCTTGACGTTCGCTTTACCTAGAACAAGTATGAAACTAGAAGTACTTTGTAGCTGTTGTTGGATAGGTTTGCAAGATAATAAAGATTACGTAAATAAAAAGTAGGGGTTTTTTAGATAAAGAAACAATAAAGTAAATATAGCGAGTGTGGAAAAGTGGTGGTAGGAGTTGTGAAATTGCCCCTAAGCAATTGACTATACTAGACCGATAGCAAGTATTATGTGGGAGAGGCCACTGCTAGCATGTCATCCCTAACTTGGAATTCTATGCACTTATGATTGGAACTATTAGCAAGCATCTGCAACTACTAATGTTCATTAAGGTAAAACCCAACCATAGCATTAAGGTATATTGTTCCCCCTTCAATCCCATAAGCATCAATTTCTATGCTTGGTTGAAGCTTCTGTCACTCTTGCCCTCCAATACATAGTCCTATGTGATCCACGCGTGCAATCATATGATGGGCACCAAAGGACAACAACATAACCACAAGCAAATTAAATCAAGCATAGTAATTCATCAACCACCGATAGGACAACGAAAATCTACTCAGACATCATAGGATGTTAACACATCATTGGATAATAATATGAAGCATAAAGCACCATGTTCAAGTAGAGGGTACAGCGAGTTGCAGGAGAGTGTACCGCTGTAGATAGAGGGGGGAAGGTGATGGAGATCTTGGTGAA
>NW_021257666.1:0-1498 GCF_002162155.2 Triticum dicoccoides | reverse complement strand
TACTCTGAAAGAGTGTCGAATTCACGTGCCAGTGACTAGATATATTAGTCCTAAGATAAGCAAGTAGTGCCCCTACCACATCATCGATAGTTCGTCGTCTATCAACCAGGTACTTGTATATTGTCACAGATTTACACTTGGTCGCAGTATGAAAAGTGCAGAACGTTGTTTAAGCAGGAGGACAGGGCATCAAATACATATTATACGGTTTATTCTCGGCCGCCATTGTTTTGTCCTGGCTGTCATCGTCCATGTGCACACCGCTGCCATATGGTCGGCCATGCAAGGCGACCACTTCACCAGCACGTTCATCCAGGATTTATGACAATATATAATATGGTGAGTTATTTTTGTCCACTAATACATATCTAATCATGTGAATGCATCTATATGTGTACAAACTTTATCCTAGATTTATGGGTCTATCAATACCACACACACAAACACATCTCTTTCGTATTTTTCCAAACTAACAGTACGTACTTCTTGAGTAGCCCGTTCTAAGATCGGCCCTCACTATATCTTGAATGTGGCCTCGCTAGTTGCTAATAGTAGTGGCAGGTCCTCGTGATCCATCACGACGAGCTCACCATCATTTTATTTGCAGGTCAGGGAGACATATAACTAAGCTAGCATTAAATTCGACTTTGCTGGTCCTCAAAATAATAATCTCAAAAAGGTAAAATCCACTTTGCTAGTACCCCCACAACAACTTTGGTCAGAGTTTGATTTGAGATGTTTCTTAGCACATCATATCCACCGCATCTTGGCTGTCGCATGTAAAATCAGAGCCGACCTGGTGCCAAGCCTACTACAAGCTCACGTCCCTTCGGGCCGAGCCTGTCTTCGCTTGCTGCTTGACGAGCCTGGAAACAAGGCCTGGCTTGAGCTTTTCCACAACTCGGCGAAGCTCGGTGCAGCTCCCGATCATCATCCTGGTGGAGGTGTGTGGGTTCTTCTTCCCCATCGGCAGCTTCTTGTCAGCACGGGCAGGCGGTGGTAATGGCAACCTTGGATAAATGAGTGGTTACCGGCTAGTATGCATGATGTTAGATAATAACGAGAAATAAATGAGACAAAGAGACACGGATTTTTACGTGGAAACCCTTGCGGGAGAAAACCACGGACGCACGAAGGCGCAATCACTATGATGGAGGAGTATTACAAGCACGAGACGACAGGCCATCTGAGGTGCGACTACATGGGGTATATATGAGGGGCAACACATAGGAGTCCTTGTAGGACAAGTAAACGAGTTGTACTCGTATGCGTCGGTACCAATGAAAAAGGCCCACACCGTATGTACTACGTCTAGTCCAATACGATACTAGAATTTGGATCACAATTTAACAATCTCCACCTTGAGCCAAATTCCCTCCAGTAGTCGAAGAAAGTGAATAACTCCATCCAAATCAGCATAAACACCTTGTGCGTCAAAGTCCATAGGACTAGTGAGAAATACCAACTAAGCCTGAGCAAAGCTCAAACTTATTGGTCG
>NW_021257665.1:0-420 GCF_002162155.2 Triticum dicoccoides | reverse complement strand
CATCATGTGCATTGCATCATGTCATCATGCCATCTTCTCATAAATCTTTTGCAACTCAACTAAATAAATGGCATGGATCTTTGATCCATTTAAACCGAGGGAATTCACCTGGTGACTTCTCTTTATAACATACCCTCCCAATATTAGGGAGCTATATTAAATATTTCATTTTCGGAATCACCCATAACACATGTGCAAAATATTTTCCATGTCTATTCCTCTTCGAGTTTGACCTTCAAACACTGCCAATATATCTCATCTCTTTTATCGAGACCCCTCTAAAAAATATCAGCCCATTTAGAGTCCTTTCGAATGGGTTTCAAAATTCAAACATGTTGAATTAAATTCAACATGTGCGAATCTATTGCTCTCCAAAAACCCTCTTGCCATTTTATTTAAGTTCCTCACATTTTTGTGAGT
>NW_021257664.1:0-761 GCF_002162155.2 Triticum dicoccoides | reverse complement strand
TTCCTATGGGTTGACCTGACACAACCAGGTGGAGAGTTCCACTGGTCAAAGCTCGTTCGTGCAAAGTCAAAGGGCTAGATCCCGTGGTCAAACGCTACAGGGATAGGCGGGATGGGGCCCCTGGGGGTAGCAATGCCACTGAAGCATCGCACCGGGCCCTCATACATGTCGTACGGTGTGGTGGCATGTCCGATGAGGCGGCACGCGTCTCCGGGTTGTGGCCCCCCTCACGGACGGCGATGACACAGTAGTAGACGTTCTGCGGTAACGATGTGGCGTGAATATTATTAAATACTCGGAGCGCGATAAAATCATGAGTTTTTTACACGACTTGGGCACATGTGCTATAGGACTCATGGTAATTTTTCATAGTTTTTGGTGATGGAGAAGTATCTGAACACTTCCCTCTCAGCGGATTGCTCTTCGCGTGTCTACAACTGTGGCCGGCGGCCTCTGGGGGCTAGCACATGCCGCCAAATCTTGCGTAGACGGCCTCTCACAAGTCTGGAAGTGTTGTGGAGGTTGCAAACGCCTGTCCCGCGTCTCCGGAGTGTGCCCCTCCTCACGGACGGCGCCGCCGCCGGCACATGGATGGGGGAAATGGACACGTTGGGTCTACACGGATGGGGTCTTGCTGTGGCTTTGGCCCGGATGTTGCTCCAAAGTGTTCCTATGGGCTGACCTAACACAACCGGGTGAAGAGTTCCACTGGTCAAAGCCTGTCCGTGCAAAGTCAAAGGGATAGATCCCATGGTCGAACG
>NW_021257663.1:0-1014 GCF_002162155.2 Triticum dicoccoides | reverse complement strand
GGTTCCCGAGCCCACCATCCGGGTGCCACTCGGTACACCAGGCCACGTGTGCCTAGTCTGTCCCAAGCCACCCCGTCGGGTGCCACTTGGTAGAAAAATAGCACTGCCTACAAACACCAGAAACTAGTTGCAACTCCTGGACAGAGATCAAGTTGGTTAATAAGTCGAGAGGGCTTGGAGCGCCCGGAGCCCAATGTATGGTAGTATCGAGTCATTGGACAACATACATAGAACTCAGTGCTTAAGGACGGTTCCAGTGAGACAACCCACCATGTGCTCCTACATGGCCTCTCACCGCTACCTTTACCAAATCGTGTTCACACACTTCACTCTCAGCATCAGAACAAGAGCACTGCACTCCAATTCATTCCCAATGAATCAGACCTGACACAACTCTAAGCAATAGCAGGCATAGTATGGTAGGAACACAACATGGCTAAATCAACTCCTACACATGCTAGTGGGTTTCAACTATTTACTGTGGCAATCACAGGTCATGCAGAGGAATGGGTTCAACTACCGCAACACAAAGTAGCAATTGAATCGTTGTTGTCCTAATGCAATAAATGAGAGCAGGAGCGAGAGAGTAGGATTGTATCGGAATGAACAAGGGAGTTTGCTTGCCTGGCAGATCAACAAGGAAGGCACTGCTCCTCAGACAGGTACTCTGGAACACTCTCCGAAGCAGGACCTATTGAGAAGGAACGGTGTCGACAATCAAAACACAAGCATATGAAACAATATGATGCATGAACATGGCATGAAGATGTGATGTGGTTTGTGCTAATGCATCTAGCAATCATTTGGTTGAAGTTCATTTGAACCAAGAGTTCAAATGCAACTCCAAATTAAACTCTTATAAATGCCATTTACATGTTTTCACTTATACAGCATGTATAAATTGGTTTGTCATGCATGAAACTAGTACAGATGGAAAGATTGCATTTTTCTGATAATTTTTCATATATAAATTATCTCCATCTGAGCTACGTCTGAATTTCTATGATTTTTTTT
>NW_021257662.1:0-998 GCF_002162155.2 Triticum dicoccoides | reverse complement strand
TCAAGTGGATGACCTAAGATTTATCAATCCGTGGGAGACGTAGGATGAAGATGGTCTCTCTCAAACAACCCTGCAACCAAATAACATAGAGTCTTGTGTGTCCCCAACACACCCAATACAATGGGAAATTGTATAGGTGCACTAGTTCGGCGAAGAGATAGTGATACAAGTGCAATATGAATGGTAGATAAAGGTTTTTGTAATCTGAAAATATAAAAACAGCAAGGTAGCAAGTGGTAGAAGTGAGCATAAATGGTATTTCAATGCTAGGAAACAAGGCCTAGGGTTCATACTTTCACTAGTGCAAGTTCTCTCAACAATAATAACATAATTGGATCATATAACTATCCCTCAACATGCAACAAAGAGTCACTAATAGCGGAGAACAAACGAAGAGATTATTGTAGGGTACGAAACCACCTCAAAGTTATCATTTTTGATAGATCTATTCAAGAGTCCGTAGTAAAATAACACGAAGCTATTCTTTCTGTTCAATCTATCATAGAGTTCGTACTAGAATAACACCTTAAGACACAAATCAACCAAAACCCTAATGTCACCTAGATACTCCAATGTCACCTCAAGTATCCGTGGGTATGATTATACGATATGCATCACACAATCTCAGATTCATCTATTGAAACAACACAAAGAACTTCAAAGAGTGCCCCAAAGTTTCTACCGGAGAGTCAAGACGAAATGTATGCCAACCACTATGCATAAGTTCACCAGGTAACGAAACTCGCAAGTTGATCACCAAAACATACATCAAGTGGATCACATGATATCCCATTGTCACCACAGATAAGCACGTGCAAGACATATATCAAGTGTTCTCAAATCCTTAAAGACTCAATTTGATAAGATAACTTCAAAGGGAAAACTCAATCCATCTCAAGAAAGTAAAGGGGAGAAACATCATAAGATCCAACTATAATAGCAAAGATCGCGATACATCAAGATCGTACCACCTCAAGAACACGAGAGAGAGAGAGAGA
>NW_021257661.1:0-1100 GCF_002162155.2 Triticum dicoccoides | reverse complement strand
GCGTTGGCCATTGATCTACAAGACATATTTGCAAAGGTTTTAGACTAAGTTCATGATAATAAAGTTCTAATCAAATTATGAACTCCCACTTAGATTAGACATCCCTTTAGTCATCTAAGTGTTACACGATCCGAGTCGACTAGCCCGTGTCCGATCATCACGTGAGACGGACTAGTCATCGTCGGTGAACATTTTCATGTTGATCGTATCTTCCATACGACTCGTGTTCGACCTTTCGGTCTCCGTGTTCCGAGGCCATGTCTGCACATGCTAGGCTCGTCAAGTTAACCCCAAGTGTTTTCGCTGTGTAAAACTGTCTTACACCCGTTGTATGTGAACGTAAGAATCCATCACACCCGATCATCACGTGGTGCTTAGAAACGACGAACTGTAGCAACGGTGCACAGTTAGGGGAGAACACTTCTTGGAATTTTATAAGGGATCATCTTATTTACTACCGTCGTCCTAAGTAAACAAGATGCATAATACATAATAAACATCACATGCAATTATATAGTTGTGACATGATATGGCCAATATCATATAGCTCCATTGATCTTCATCTTCGGGGCTCCATGATCATCTTGTCACCGGCTTGACACCATGATCTCCATCATCATGATCTCCATCATCGTGTCTTCATGAAGTTGTCACGCCAACGACTACTTCTACTTCTATAACTAACGTTTAGCAATAAAGTAAAGTAGTTTACATGACGTTATTCAATGACACGCAGGTCATACAAAAAATAATGACAACTCCTATGGCTCCTGCCGGTTGTCATACTCATCGACATGCAAGTCGTGAATCCTATTACAAAGAACATGATCTCATACATCACAATTCATCATTCATCACAACTTCTGGCCATATCACATCACATGATCAATCGCTGCAAAAACAAGTTAGACGTCCTCTAATTGTTGTTGCATCTTTTACGTGGCTGCAATTGGGTTCTAGCAAGAACGTTTTCTTACCTACGAATCACCACAACGTGATTTTGTCAACTTCTATTTACCCTTCATAAGGGCCCTGTTCATCGATTCCGCTCCAACTAAGGTGGGAGAGACAGACACCCGCCAGCCACCTTATGCAACTTG
>NW_021257660.1:0-653 GCF_002162155.2 Triticum dicoccoides | reverse complement strand
GGGTTGAATCTTATTAATGACCTTTTCAACGTCAGATTGCCACGTCGGATCCGACGTGGCCTGAGTAGACAACCAGTGACCAAAACAAAAGGTCATGGGTTCAACGACCTTTTGTTTTGGTCGTAAACGTCTACGACCTTATCCCGAAGAAGGTCGTTAATTTTAGTTTACGACCGCCATCTTTTGACCTTCTGTTTTTGGTCACAAAAAGGTCACAAATGGAAAATAATGACTATTCAGTGACCAATAGTCAAGTTCACAAGTTGACATATTTCTTGTAGTGATGGCGTGGGGCTCGTTCGAGGTCGTCCATTCGATTAACCGGTAGGGGTGCTCTGACATGGTACCCCTCCCGTAGATGTGCACCATGGCCCAAAAGTGATGGATGGGATCACTTGTGTGTTCCTGGTACATGACATATTCTGTAGGTTCGTCTATGCCAAAAGCACAACGAGTGAGATTGGCGAGGACAGCTATGAAATCTCCAAGCTTAGATGCGGTGGTCTCGTTGCGGATGATGGGACCATGCATCTTGGTGGTTTGGATATAAGGTAATAAGTGAAGGCTGTGATGTGCTGAGTTGCGGCAAGGCTTCCTTTATAAGCCAGCAGAGTCTTCCATCGCCCGCTTGTGGATGGGACAACTCCGGTGTC
>NW_021257659.1:0-2945 GCF_002162155.2 Triticum dicoccoides | reverse complement strand
AAAAATCATTGATTTTGGTTTGTCAAGACCAGATGAAAACTCACATACTATGGGTCAACGTTTTGGAACATGGTAAGTTTTGAGTCAGAAGAACCACTAGTTAATTGGCATTCCTCTATCATACAACCCTGCATTACTTTGTGTCACAATACATTCACTATTGTATTTTCTTGCAGAGGATATTTTGCTCCAGAATACGAGAAGTTTGGCAAAACTTCATTCGAGTGTGACATATATAGTTTGGGTTTCATAATCATAGAATTGGTAACAGTGCGTAAGGGCACTGCAGAAAAGGAGAAAGTAAGAGTGATTTCTCTCAACTTTTTTAGCAAGCATGCATCTTTTGTTCAGACCTTATGCATACTATCATACTGAATGGCATGTATAGCTTAAACTAGTTCTTTTTAGGTCAAGCCACTTCGTGATACACACACTGTGAGGCTACCTATAACTTTGAACTAAAAAATTGTCAGTTGGATACACACACGACGAAGATGGAGATAGTTTGCACAGACGAATTGTGGAATTATGATAAATAATTCACATTTGTTAAATGTAGGTACTTCGAAGGTGGAGACACAGGTGGAATAAGCCACCAGCATTGCTACAATACCACCAAGTAACTAGATGCCTTGACGTAGCAGTACGCTGTATGGAAGAAGAACCAGGACATAGACCTTCTATATCGGAAATAATCAGAATTCTGAGTGAAACTGCAAGGACGGATGGGCACATTGGCCAGGTAAGACAGCTAGTTTAAGATACCTTGTACTCAAAATAGTGGAAATGGTCGCATCATTCGAAATCAGACAGCTAATGAAGTGTGAAACAGTCAAGTACTCAAATCTAAGGCTGTGTTTATTTGGTTCCAGACTGAAATACACATGTTTGCTAATCTTAACTCTGCGAAGTTGAGTAATCCCAAATTTGTGTTCGACAACTATCATAGTAGCCTAAATCATAAATATACGTTTACTGAAAGAAATAAAAGTGTACTTTCCAATCACACATCGCTATTTTCTCGCAGGAAAGTACTTATTTGGAGGATGACATGCTTCGTATTGAGCCACTCGAGCTTAAGCATAACCAGGAGATGTCATGGTCAGTGAAGATAACCAACAAAACAAACACATGTTTTGCCTTCAACATTAAAGGACCAAGAAAGTAGTACAACATAGATCCAGACAAAGGCATTGCGACAGCAGGATGCAATGGGTGTTTTGTTAAAATAACAGTGAGGGCATCACAAGTTACACAGAATGGGGACAGGTTCATCGTATGAAGCACAAAAGTGAGTCAGGGTCTTACACCTGAGGATATCACTGAACATGTATTCCATGAAGAGCTTCCCAGTAAAGTGGTCGATGAGGTGGATTTGATCATTTTAAATGAGCCTACGGACTTTCTAGAAAATATCAGGAGTAGAGAAGACACAAACATGTCATCTGAGGAAGTCCATGAGGTGATCAATTTTTACCTTTCTTAATATGTTCGTATGGGTGTTCTGCCTTTTAGTATTGACCTGTTTATTCACGAAATAATGTTTATGCTCCCAGGCAGAAAGGTGGAAAATTGCTGAGTCTGTTTCTAGGAAGGGAAAAATGAATGTTTGTTGCAGCGAAAATGAAGAGGCAATTTCCAATGTAAGATTTGTAAGATAATCAAACAAGCAAACTGAAATGATTTATTTAATCTAACTACACCATTATTCTGTCTATAAGGACATCAATTCAAGTGCGCAAGGACAATCTACCAAGCAAACAGAGCAGCTTAATTTGCACCCACTACAAAGCTTTTGACGCAATTATCCTACCAACTTGAGATACCTTGAGAATTCAAACAACCGAGCCGTGGATCTCCTAACGGGGGCTATGGGCTGTTTGCTCGACAAGATGGGCAAGCTCCTCGGGGAGGACTACAGTCTAGAGGAGAACATCAAGAAGGATATCAAGTCTTTTTCAGAAAAGCTGAGGAAGATTGACCAAACCCTCCACAAGTTGGGAAAGCTTGATGGTGTCAAGATTTTGGTTAACCTAGTGAGGGCATTATCATACAATATAGAGGATATGGTGGATGGCTTCCTCATGCACGTCGAGCCTCGCCCTAGTAGTGGCTTGCTACGTCTTGAGTTTGCGTTGGTTTTCCTTGAAGAGGAAAGGGTGATGCAGCAGAGTAGCGTAAGTCTTTCCCTCAGTTTTTGAGAACCAAGGTATCAATCCAGTAGGAGGCTCCTCAAATGTCCCACGCACCTACACAAACAAACCATGAACTCGCAACCAACGCAATAAAGGGGTTGTCAATCCCTTCACGGCCACTTGCGAAAGTGAGATCTGGTAGAGACAGTATGATAAGATAAATATATTTTTGGTATTTTATAATATAGATGCAAAAAGTAAAGATGCAAATAAAAGTAGATTGGAATAAAAAATGATTAGAGATAGACCCGGGGGCCATAGGTTTCACTAGAGGCTTCTCTCAAGACAGCATAAGTATTACGGTGGGTGAACAAATTACTGTCGAGCAATTGATAGAAAAGCGAATAATTATGAGATTATCTAGGAATGATCATAAATATAGGCATCACATCCGCAACATGTAGACCAACTCCTGCCTGCATCTACTACTATTGTTGGAAATATGCCCTAGAGGCAATAATAAAAGTGTTATTATTATATTTCTTTGTTCATGATAATAGTCTTTTATTCATGCTATAACAGTATTATCCGGAAATCGTAATACACGTGTGAATACATAGACCACAATATGTCCCTAGTGAGCCTCTAGTTGACTAGCTCGTTGTGATCAACAGATAGTCATTGTTTCCTGGCTATGGACATTGGATGTCGTTGATAACGGGATCACATCATTAGGAGAATGATGTGATGGACAAGACCCAATCCTAAGCCTAGCACAAAGATCGTGTAGTTCGTTTGCTAGAGCTTTGC
>NW_021257658.1:0-1333 GCF_002162155.2 Triticum dicoccoides | reverse complement strand
AGCTGGTTGGGATGGCAGCTGCATGCGAACGGTGGTGGAGTCTTGGCTGATGCGGGCCTGGTAGTGGCCCTGCTGATGCCCTCGGCAAGGGTCTTGTCGGGGGCCCGGCAAGGGTCTTGCCATGACATTGCTGTCATCCCCGGCAAGGGTCTTGCCGGGGGTCTTGTGGATTTCCTCGGCTAGGATCCTATCGAGGGTCGCCGTCTTCTAATCCTCATCTGATCTTTTGTTTATGATCTGGACGAAGATTTGCATGCCACTACAGAGGCGCCTCCCGAGCCTTGGTCCCAACGCAGTTGTTTGGGTCGGAGCCTGGGGGCTCAAGGGTGGCTCGCTCTGCCGGTGTTGGGCAAGTTGCCCCGGCAAGGCTCTTGCCGGGGCTGCGGGGCGCCGCCTCGGCAAGGATCTTGCCGAGGGAGTCCACCTCGCCCTCTTGCCCTCCCGAGCTTCTGGTCTTGGCGTCACCTTGGTTGTCTCGTGCTTCGTCTTCTCGCCGGCTTCCCTTCTTTGCCCTACTTAGTGTGGCCGCGGCGCGTGGCCCTGACTTCCCGTGCACAAGTAAAGGAGTCAAAAGGAGAGCCCCTACTTTTGTACACAGACAGGAGCCCCCGGGCCTGGGACACACATAAGTGCGACGCGTTGTTGGGCCAGGCCCAGAATGGTGCGCAGGGAGGTGGGGCGGATTTTACCGTAGTAACTTCTCGTCCGCTGCGCTTCCCCACGACCCGCGTTGAACGCGTGACATGGAGGGTCGTGTGTGACGTGGGGGTCATGCGTGGGGCGGTTCTCGCATGCATGTGTCACATCGTGGTAAAGAGGCGGCCCGCGCCTTCCCCGTAAAAGGAGGGAGGCATAGAGGCACATGCCATTTACTTGGGTGGACTAGGGTCGTGGTCTTCAAGGCGCCCGCGCCCCACGATCAAGGGGTGGGGAGCAGCCGCTTCGCCCGTCCCTTTAATGCTGCTCGCTCGCCATGTGTCCTGCATGCAGGTGGCAGGAGGTGGAGGCGGGAAACTGGGCCGTTGCTGATTGGGGCAGCAGGCCGGTCCTAATTCCCTGCGCCCCCCGATGACTGGATTGGTCGAGTGCGGCGGCCAAGCCCCGACTCTGCCCCTTCATAAGAAGGGGAGGGGGCGGCATTCCACATTCTTCCATCATCCGTCTCCTTCCACCTCCGCTTTTTTCTTCCATCCGCCATGGCGAGAGGAGACACTGGCCATTCGACGATGGCAGCGAGGGTTGCTGCTCATCAGCGCGTTCCTCCTCCCCAAGAGCTCGTGGCGGCGGAACCGGTCATGAGAGGAAGGGGGAGGGGTGAGGCCGAGGTCGTCAC
>NW_021257657.1:0-1928 GCF_002162155.2 Triticum dicoccoides | reverse complement strand
TTGTTTTCCGACACGCCAATCCATCTTGTTATATTGTTAGGACATATTACTCACCTCCTTTAATTGATTTTTAGTGATTTATTTGCATATTATGCATACAATGATGAGCTGTTATATTAGGATAATTGAAACCAGGGAGCTTTTTACTAAATAATAGTATAAAGATGGTACTGAAGGAGGCTTTGCAACTAGCAAGGTATTCTGTTTACAATCTGATTGTGATATTTCTTAAAAGATGTATGGATGTTGTATTCTCCCAGACAATTTAAAGCACGGTTCTATATGCTCATCTAATTTGGTAACTTTTAATATTTTGTCGGGCCTTTCACCTCAACTGTAGGGATTCTACCTAAAGGTTCGTCTCTTATTTCTCTCTGTGTGTGATTGTAGCTATATTTTACTTCATTTGTGTGAATAATATTTGCACTGGTGTATGTATTTTACTATAAGTAAACATGTGCTACAGCAAGGCAGAGTTGGTATAGTTTCTTTGTTGATATACTAACAAGTTACCCTGTGTGATTTCTCTACTGTTTGGTGCAATGTTCGCGTGCAAGATTACTAGGAGCACCTGTGCAATTCCTCGACTGTTTTACACAGTGAGTGTAGAACGGGAGGACTCCCAGGGAGGCACAGCATCCAGGGGCATCTCCTTCATTTGGCAGCCGCTTCCATTTGCCACCAGTGAAAAGCAGACGCGGCACCGCATCATTCACTTGCCTATCATAGATTGACCGATGATGCGGCTCTCCGCTCCACTACTCTATCTTATTTTGTATATTTCCTCTCTTTATATCCACACCTTAAAGTATAGCATGTAAATATGTTTAAATTCAAAAATAACGTTTTGCCTGTTTGGATTAGTAAAAATGTAACTAAATTCAGCGGGTGGTGCTATTTGAAGCCCAATTATGGATTTTTCCTTTGGTATTATTTCTGATCTGATCTAGAATTTGGTATGATGTATAACCATCAGTTCAGTACATGATTCCTTTATATCATTCCAAAGGATTAGCAATGAATAGCCTGTTTTCTCTTTCTTTTTTCTAAGAGGGTGAAAGTTATCAACACGATTCACTAAAAATTGGCAGAAGATGTCATGAATATGTAAGTATGGGAAACTGCACTCTCTAGGTCTATTTCTCTATGGTCTTGCTTCTTAATTCGATTTTATCCTGTATGGATTTTCAAAGTAGACATGAGTGTTATCCTTTGTGTTTATCATGCCTTCTTGACTGGTAAAAAACACATTTCATATGTTTGAATTTTAGTTGAGTAAATGAGCATGAATAAAAATAAATTCAAACACACAAAAGAAAAAGCTTTGTCGTTTAGTTGATTAAGCATAAGATAGTTAATCATGGCAAACCAGGCAAAAATCAAAACAAGAAGGCGAACCCCACTCTCGACGGCGTGCCAAATGCCATAACAAACACCAGCAAACAAAAAAGAAGTCATGAGGCACTCTTCCGGGGCAATGAAGAGACAAGCATTACACATGCCTACAATACTTGCAACCCACGACACAAGGTCCATGTCGTTGAAGATGGAAAGCTCTCAAGGTCGCCGCCCCGACATCCACTGCTCCAACATGCCTTGTGCACTCAAATGATGTCGCTTCTGAGGTCGTCGCCCCTACATTGCCATTGAAGAGACGTGCGTTGCACGTGCGCGTTTACTAGTCAAAGAGAAATGGAAACTCACTATGCTCAAAACTCCAGTATTCACGTGTCTTAATTAGTTCAGGAGTGTTGTTTCTACGGTCCCTTCTCCTGAAACTTGGCTTCTGAAGACTGACTCGTCAAGAATTTTTTCACACTATCTCTACTCCTAATGTCTCAGTCCGTACGTGGTTTCGTTCGCTCGTACCCTTCCCCTCCCATGAGAGGCCACCCCTCGATCCCATCCCACTTCCACCGATTTTTTTT
>NW_021257656.1:0-1172 GCF_002162155.2 Triticum dicoccoides | reverse complement strand
TGGGTTTCTAGCAAGAACGTTTCTTACCTACGCAATACCACAACGTGATATGCCAATTGCTATTTACCCTTCATAAGGACCCTTTTCATCGAATCCGTTCCGACTAAAGTGGGAGAGACTGGCACCCGCTAGCCACCTTATGCACCAAGTGCATGTCAATCGGTGGAACCTGTCTCACGTAAGAGTACGTGTAAGGTCGGTCCGGGCCGCTTCATCCCACAATACCGTCGAAACAAGATTGGACTAGTAACGGTAAGCATATTGAACAACATCAACGCCCACAACTACTTTGTGTTCTACTCGTGCAAAGAATCTACGCAATAGACCTAGCTCATGATGCCACTGTTGGGGAACGTAGCAGAAATTCAAAAAATTTCCTACGTAACACCAAGATCTATCTATGGAGAGACCAGCAACGAGTAGAAAGGAGAGAGGAGAGTGCATCTACATACCCTTGTAGATCGCTAAGCGGAAGCGTTCAAGTGAACGGGGTTGAAGGAGTCGTTCTCGTCGTGATTCAAATCACCGATGACCAAGTGCCGAACGGACGGCACCTCCGCGTTCAACACACGTACAGCCCGGTGACGTCTCCCACGCCTTGATCCAGCAAGGAGAGAGGGAGAGGTTGAGGAAGACTCCATCCAGCAGCAGCACAACGGCGTGGTGGTGGTGGAGGAGCGTGGCAATCCTGCAGGGCTTCGCCAAGCACCTACGGGAGAGGAGGAGGTGTCACGGGAGGGAGGGAGGCGCCAAGGGCTCAGGTATGGATGCCCTCCCTCCCCTCCACTATATATAGGGGCAGGGGAGAGGGGGGAGGCGCAGCCTTGCCCCTTCCTCCAAGGAAGGGGTGCGGCTAAGGAGGGGGGAGGAGTCCATCCTCCCCAAGGCACCTCGGAGGTGCCTTCCCCCTTTAGGACTCTCCCCTTTTTCCTTTATCTTGGCGCATGGGCCTCTAGGGGCTGGTGCCCTTGGCCCATGTAGGCCAAGGCGCACCCCCTACAGCCCATGTGGCCCCCCGGGGCAGGTGGCCCCACCCGGTGGGCCCCCGGGACCCTTCCGGTGGTCCCGGTACAATACCGATGACCCCGAAACTTGTCCCGATGGCCGAAACAGGACTTCCTATATATAAATCTTTACCTCCGGACCATTCCGGAGCTCCTCGTGACGTCCGG
>NW_021257655.1:0-1270 GCF_002162155.2 Triticum dicoccoides | reverse complement strand
CCCCCCCCCCATCTTGTAAAAATCCACACACTTGCAAAGTTGCGCTGCTGCTTTACCTGAATTTCTCGAGCAAAGTTAGGAGTTGTGCAAGCGTGCCAGAAGATCATGGGCATCTTGCCAGTGATCTTTGTACTACTCCCTTTGTTGGTACTCGAGTCACTAGGAAAGCTAACTGCGCTATCATCTGGAGTTGTAACAAGCCACACCCCGGAGGAGATTGGGTGCAACCATCACATGCCACGCTCGACGGTTGCCCCAAGAGCTGTGGCAATGTGAGCTTCGGCTACCCCTTCGGCATCGGATCCAGGTGTTCCTGGGGGCCTAACTTCAACCTCACCTGCAACAACGCCTCTCATCCGCCCAGACTATTCTTGAGGGATGACATCACCGAGGTGATCCACTTTGACGACCCTTTTTTCAATATAAACTTCATCAAGGCATCCTTCTCGCATACCATCCCCATGCAACCTGGTGTAAGTGTTTACAACTTGTCTTTGGTACCTCCTGGGGGGTCCTTCTCTCTCAGGGCCGCTGTTCTAAAGATTATCGGCGTGACCTGGATGTATACTCTATCGGAGACGACGCCACCATGTTGATATGCAGCACTGTGTGCCTGGATCCAAACATCCCAGAGATGGTGGCTATGCACAACTGTAAAAATACCTCGGGGTGCTGTCGTGTTGATGTGGATGGTGATGGCAGTTTTCGGTTCAAATTTGTCTACAACCAAAGCAAAAGCAACATTGATGCACGCTCTAGGAAGATCTCTCAACCGTGGGATAGAATCAGCATAACTAGTGATTGGCCGACTGTCTTTCAGCTATTGTGGTAGATAATTGACGAATCCAACTGCATTGCTGCCGAGCAAAACATGACACACTATGCTTGCACCGGCAAGTATGCCGAGTGCCATGACAGCACAGCCAATGTCTGTGACGTCAAAGATGCTGAGTGCATTGATGGAAGTCGTGGCTACAGCTGCATGTGCAGGACTGGCATTATTTCACCACCTTTTCCAGACATTTAGAGCTTCATGAGTAGGATTTACCTAGCGAAGTGAACTACAAAGTTGAAGATCAAGGTAATTAGTTAGTATTTTAGCTCATCATTAGATATGCGATGTTATTGCTTAGAAGTTAGAAATAATTTGAAATGACATATGTTGCATTTATACTATTTTTTTAGAAGAGTAGGTTGGAGATGTTGTATCAATGTTAGCTGCGTCCATTAGTATTAATCATAATTAGTACTTACTAGTCATCAACCCGTG
>NW_021257654.1:0-420 GCF_002162155.2 Triticum dicoccoides | reverse complement strand
TTTTTTTCTTTAGGTCGTTCTCCCAGAGTCTCCACAACTCCTTTCCGACACACACTGATCGATAAACCTCTCCAGCGATGCCTGCCTACAGCATACACACACAACTTCAATCTCCTCCTTTATGTGTCCTTGCCTCGTGTCTCTCATATGGTCAGACACACGTGTAAACTCTCGCCCCTCTTTTCATCGATCTCACAACTGCACACTCCTCCCCCTATCTAGCTAGTAGTTGGGCCTCTCACACCACCTCCTAGCTCCATTCTCTCTGTCTATCCGTCTCGCTGGGACTTATTTGCCTCTAACAAATGGACGTACACCGACCGATCTCTCGCTATACATATAGCCAGCTAGGTCCTTATAATTCGTTTTTACCCACACATCGATCGATCTACCTCATTAGTTATGTCTCTCCCTTTCCTC
>NW_021257653.1:0-1928 GCF_002162155.2 Triticum dicoccoides | reverse complement strand
GGAGAGGCCTCCCCGACACCTCCAGAGCCGCAGCACCCTATGACCACGAGGGCACGTCACGGCATCATCAAACCCAACCCATTCTACGACGACTACATAACGGGTGATGATGTGGAGGAGCTCGACGACGAGTTGTGCATGGTAGCGGCTGAAGAACCTGTGTCGGTGGACGCCGCGCTGACCCAGGCAGGCTGGAAGAGCGCCATGGATGCCGAGCTGGCGTCGATCCGCGGCAACAACACCTGGGAGCTCGCCACGCTCCCACCCGGCCACAAGGCCATCGGGCTCAAGTGGGTTTACAAGGTAAAAAAGGATGCAACTGGTGAGGTGGTCAAGCACAAAGCACGCCTTGTCACGAAAGGGTATGCACAGCGGCAGGGGGTGGACTTCGACGAGGTTTTCGCGCCGGTGGCGCGCCTGGAGACCGTGCGGCGGCTGCTGGCCCTCGCCGCGCACCGCGGGTGGCAGGTGCACCACATGGATGTCAAGTCGGCGTTTCTCAACGGGGACGTCGTGGAGGAGGTCTACGTGCACCAACCACCAGGCTACATCGACCCCGACGCCGAGCACAAGGTGCTCAGGCTACGCATGGCCCTGTACGGGCTCCATCAGGCACCACGCGCCTGGAATGTCAAGCTCGATGCCTCTCTGGCATCGCTCGGCTTCGAGAGGAGCAGCGTCGAGCATGCTGTGTACAAGAGGAACGGCAGCACGGCTACGCTGCTCTTCGGCGTCTACGTCGATGACTTAATCATCACCGGCACGGACGCCAACGAGATAGCCGCATTCAAGGATCAGATGCACGAGCTGTTTGAAATGAGCGATCTCGGTCTCCTGAGCTACTATTTGGGGATCGAGGTCAGGCAAGAGGCGGGCACGATCACACTCTGTCAGAAAGCCTACGCGGAGAAGATCTTGGAAGCTGCAGGCATGATGGGCTGCAATGCCTGTCACACCCCAATGCAGAACCGCCTGCAGGTGAGCAAGGCGCGAGGCGGAGACATGATGGATGCCACCAGCTACCGGAGCATCGTCGGCAGTCTCCGGTACCTCTGCAACACTCGCCCCGACATCACGCATGCCGTCGGGATAGTGAGCAGGTACATGGAGGCACCCACTGCTTCACACTGGGCTGCCGTGAGGCAGATTCTGGGCTACATGAGCGGGACGGCAGGCTACGGGTGCAGGTACGTGAAGGGCTCCACTAGCGAGCCTGTTCTGGTGGGTTTGAGTGACAGCGACTTCGCTGGAGACATTGATGACCGAAAGAGCAACACCGGCGTCGTATTCTTCCTCGACTCCGGCATCATCACGTGTACGTCTCAGAAGCAATCGATGGTGGCTCTCTCATCTTGCGAGGCGGAGTATATCGCAGCGGCGAAGGCAGGTTGCCATGCCGTCTGGTTGAGCAGGCTCCTCGCCGAGCTGACGAACAAGTCTGACGCGACGGTGAAGCTGTACGTGGACAACAAATCCATGATCGAGCTGAGCAAGAACCCAGTGCACCATGAACGAAGTAAGCACATCGACATTCGTTTTCATTACATTCGTCAGTGCATTGAGGAAGGCGTGGTGGACATTGATCATGTGAGCACAAATGAACAACTCGCTGACATCCTGACCAAGGCGCTGGGGCGCGTCAAGTTCTCGGAGATGCGACTTAAGCTCGGCGTCATGGAAGTATCAAACGGACACCAGGATTAGGGGGTGATTTGTTGACCTTGTAATCCTGGCGCCCTTGTATCTAGTTTAGGTAGTTGTTTCTTTGCTTTTCAAAACTCTACCGCATGTGCACGAGTCTGTCTGTGCCATGACCGGTTCTTTTCCTTTTAGATAGGATCGAGCTGCTGAGCGTGTATCGTGGGATAGCACGAAGTCAAGCACGCGCGGTGGCATCGCTCGGACGTGCGAGAGTGGCCGTGGGATGG
>NW_021257652.1:0-1424 GCF_002162155.2 Triticum dicoccoides | reverse complement strand
TAAGATAATTTCGGTAATAAAATTCCTTATCATAATATAACACAACGTCATGGATGCTCTAGCCGCACTACCACCCTGTCCTTCTCTGGTACAACCTCCAACTATTTACATCTACATGCGTCCTTCGATTCCTCCCATGGCAGCCACGCCACCGCTACAACCAAGTCCTCGTTCCTCTTCCACTGCCACATTTTCTCACCAGCAGAGCCCGCATAGCTACCTCGCTTTCTAGTCGCACAACCAACACTACTCTAGGATTGCTTTCCATGCCATAGATGTGTCTGGGTCGACCCCTCTGTGGCTTGCATCGCCCAAGAAAGGGGAAGCAGTTGAGTACCATGGGTGCTGCTGGTGGGGCACTAGCGTTGTGTGATAGTATGGGATGGAGAGGAGATGCTACTTCTCTGGTATAAGGTAATAAGGACCAGGTCGTCACCATCGACAATTGCTTCTTGGGAGAGGACACATACACAAAGGTTCTGCTCAATGTATGGCTCTTACAATGATAGCAATGCTCTCTGTTTTTAGTTTTGAGTGGTGATATTTACCCGGGGGTCAGTGGCGGAGCGTGGCACGAAAGTAAAGTAGTGGCCAAATTCTAAGCCCAAAATGCTAGCATAGGCCAAATAAGCCCAAAGACATGAGAGTTGACTGCATCAGGAGAGAATAGTTCAGGAGAAGGGTTTGAGAAACAGAAGAATGAAACAGCAATGGGGAAAATAATAATTCTTATGCCTGGACGGCCTGTCGGAGAAGCTCCAGCTAATGCCGCGACAAGGTACGAATCTGCAAAACCAGTTCTCCAGATGGTAAAGCTCCAGCTATTGTCATGTTGGCTGTTGTTAAGCTTATTTAAGCCTGGTTGACCCCAGTTTCTGCTATTTCCATTTATTCATTTCTATAAGTATTATCGAGCACCCAACAATAACCATTGTTGACACTATCTAGATCGCAACATCGATCAACATATGCATGGACATTAACTAGTCGAGCTCATATTATTCAGTAACAGGGCATGCATAGCATCAAAATGGACGGAAAGAACTACAAAAAGTGGTAGTATGGAGTATGCAACCTAATCTCTCAGGCTGTTGAAGTACCACCAAGCTAATTAATCGACCCTGATAATCAATGTCTGTTCTGCTGGATAGGCCGGAAGATGCTGATGTCTCTGCTGTTCACCTCCTGACGCGGCCTCGCGTTCTTCTCCATGTCCTGCACGGTGGAAGGATTACTTCAAATGTTAATTCATGGTTGACATCAACCGAGTCAAAGGCAGTTCTCACGTCTCTTTGGGATGTTTTAGCCATGTTTTGGTCAACCCAATTAAAGACACGAGAGTTGAAGTGCACCAAGAGAGAATGGTTCATGACAAGGGTTCGAGAAACGGTAGAATGAAACTGCATTGGAGGAGAAACAAATTC
>NW_021257651.1:0-926 GCF_002162155.2 Triticum dicoccoides | reverse complement strand
AAAGGTTGCTCTTGGGCCAAATTCAGAGCGTAGAGCCAAGTGCAGGCTAGACTAATGGGCCAACTGCATCCAATTAGGCCCATTCAGGGGTTTTCTTGCGTATTTTTCTGTTTTCTATTCTGATTTAATTTAGGCAGTAAATCATAATGCTGAAACTTTTTGTGGAAGCTAATTGAATTATTCCGGAGCCAAACAATTAATGTTAGAAATTTTTTGGAGCTGTTAATTAATCCAATTCAAATACACCGTGATTTAAATCAAAGACCAAAATGTCATGAAAAATGTGCCTCAGCTCTGGTAGAGGTTTACGCCAGGTGCCAAAATAAATGAACATTTTTTAAGGGCATTACATTGAGAAAAACATAATATGTCTAAAAAATGAAGGGTGGAAAATGCACAAAAAATTGGTGCGCCTGGGGACTCGAACCCAGGACCACGTGGGTTTGTGGTGTTTAGGGCTACGCTGGTAACCGCTAGGACAGATGGCAAGACTTTGACATGGGTAGGGAAAGAAGGTATACATAGTGAGACTGTGAATTTTTTTAAAAAAAAATAGTGAGACCGTGAATGTTGCACACGCGTGAGAGTGGTTTTCCTTTGTTTTGCACTTAAATTTTGGAGGGTTGGAAGGTTGAAAATGTATGTTGCACTACCACATGATTTTGGTCAGAGTGGCACTTGGTTTAGGGTTAGAGTGGCACTTGGTTTAGGATTTAAAGGGAATAAATTTGCATGTTAGTTCATGACTTTTTGTTTGAATGAAACAGAGGGCTTCTCACCCCCTCCGAAAACCACAAGTTCTCGAACTTCATGACTTGTTTAGGGAAGAAATGATAAGTTTGGGCACGGACATTTTTTAACACACATAATAAGATGGAACACACCGTACCATTACAATAACTTAGATAAGTTCACGGACAGTTCAC
>NW_021257650.1:0-1496 GCF_002162155.2 Triticum dicoccoides | reverse complement strand
CCCTATGGCTTTCTTGTGAAGGATCTACGAACCAGGAGGGTCATCATGATCTCTGCTAGCTCTGGCGACCTCTATCCCTTCTTCGGCAATAACAAGTCTTTGAGCACTGCCCTCTCCGCCACCGTCTCCACCACGGACGTGTGGCACCGCCTGCTCGGCCACCCAAGCCCTCAAGCGCTCTCGTCATTAGCTGCTCATGATTTCCTTTCCTCTTGTAATAATAATGTGCACACTCCATGTGCCGCTTGTCAACTAGGACGCCAGCCTCGTCTCCCCTATCCCTCCTCTAGTAGCCGCACGTTTGCACCTTTTCAGTTAACACATTGTGATTTATGGACAAGCCCTGTTGTAAGCTTTTCTGGATATCAATACTATCTGATTTTGCTCGACGACTACACCCATTATTCTTGGTCCTTTCCACTACGCCACAAGTCAGACACCTCCTCCACACCGCAACGCTTTTTCTCCTACGTTCGCACCCAATATAATGTGATCATCAAAGCATTACAATGTGATAACGACGGTGAGTTTATCAACTCCACCTTGCGCACTTTCTTCTCCACCAATGTAAGAGGAAGGCCTTGCAATGTCGTGCGGTCGCAAACGCTATAGATAACCATGTGTGATAGGGTCCCTATCGCTCACGATACAACCAAAAGTAAAAGTTTGTGATGGATTGAGCTATCGCCAACGATCGGCAAGAACAAAACAGGTCAGGTAGGTTTGCCTATCACAAAACAATTTGCGAAGAATTAAACTTGTGCAAAGGGTTGATCTATTGCACACGGTCAGCCAGAACAAAACATGTGAGATTTGTGTTCCATCGCACAATTTTTTTCGGTAGAAACCTTTGCGCTCGGACGCTTATCACTAACGATTGGAGACGTATGATCGGTCATTCATCACACATGATGTGTTGCAAGGAGCATATAGATTACTTCATCCATCGCACATGTTTCCTACAACATAATCTTGTGTTTGGTGGTTCGTCGATCTCACACAGTTATTTCGTAGCACCCCTGTGTGTTGGAACTATTCGCCTCTACACCTTTGTACGAAACCATATGCAATACAATTACCAAATAAGCATGTTTATTAGCCCATTATAAAGTCCCTGTAATAAGCAAAATTCACATTTCATATCCAACAAATGTTCACCATGATTTCATATCCAACACATTAAATATTTATTTTTATATCCTTCCAATGCCCATCATGATTTCATCATTTGTACTTTACAGTACACCATATAGCTAGTACACAAGCACCAAATTAAATAATTGGCACAGAAGCACTTTACATGTAACTTCTAAAAGCCTTGAAAAGTAGCATCATGGATGGTAAATAGACATATGAATCTGTCGGTTGGACAAATAGATTGATATTACGTTTTTCATTGTTGAGCACTGGAGGGGCGTTGGCTAGGGTTTGACATGGAAAAGATGAGCATGGGACTAAATATGTGTTGTATGAGGAAGTATGTAATTTGGAAGCCT
>NW_021257649.1:0-716 GCF_002162155.2 Triticum dicoccoides | reverse complement strand
GTTAAACACCGAAGGATTAAGGGTCATTAGATCTTGATGATGGATGGGCCTGATTGTTTGGATCTGCCCCTCTCTTCCTTTTATAGTGGTAGTAGATTACCTGTAGCCCCCAAGTCTTGAACAGAACAAAGTGATGATTTGAGACTTGTTTCCATATAATTACTGCCACTTTGAAGAAATCCATGTTGTTCATCTCAGTCACTAGCAAAAAACTGAATACTCCATATATGTAGCCCCCAAGTGCCGGGTTGTCATCCCTGCAACAACCTGGGACTTGAAACTGCCTTATGCTCATAAAAACTTCAACCAGTGTAGCCCCCAAGGGCCGGGTCATTTATGCAATAATGAGCAGGGACTTGAATTGTTGACAGGAGCAATTGGTAGCCCCCAAGGGCCGGCTCATTATAATGTGATGAGTCGGGTCTTCAATAAGATGAGCAAAAAATGACTTTGCATTAGCCCCCAAGTGTCATGGTGCATGCTTGCAGCGACATGAGACTTGTGTATTTGATGTAATCTTAACTTGAATAATGTAGCCCCCAAGTGCCGGGTTGTAAGCCTGCAGCGACTCAGGACTATTCCTTCAATTGTAGAATAAATCATATCCATTGATAATATGATAGCCATTGCGCTAAAGCGACTTTGAAAACCTTGATCATAATACTGGTTATTGATAACCATAATAAAATCCAGCCATGTTGGCTATTTGAAGATTT
>NW_021257648.1:0-2668 GCF_002162155.2 Triticum dicoccoides | reverse complement strand
TTCCGTAATACATCATCTTGCAACTGACTTATTAGTTGCATTGCTTGCAAGGCTTAAGTGATGTGTATTACCGAGAGGGCCCAGAGATACCTCTCCGACAATCGGAGCGACAAATCCTAATCTCGAAATACGCCAACCCAACATGTACCTTTGGAGACACCTGTAGAGCACCTTTATAATCACCCAGTTACGTTGTGACGTTTGGTAGCACACAAAGTGTTCCTCCGGTAAACGGGAGTTGCATAATCTCATAGTCATAGGAACATGTATAAGTCATGAAGAAAGCAATAGCAACATACTAAACGATCGAGTGCTAAGCTAATGGAATGGGTCATGTCAATCAAATGAGAACTCATGTCTATGGTTAGGAAACATAACCATCTTCGATTAACGAGCTAGTCAAGTAGAGGCATACTAGTGACACTTTGTTTGTCTATGTATTCACACAAGTATTACGTTTCCGGTTAATACAATTCTAGCATGAATAATAAACATTTATCATGATATAAGGAAATAAATAATAACTTTATTATTGCCTCTAGGGCATATTTCCTTCAATCTCCCACTTGCACTATAGTCAATAATCTAGTTCACATCACCATGTGATTTAACATCAATAGTTCACATTACCATGTGATTAACACCCATAGTTCACATCGTCACATGACCAACACCCAAAAGGTTTACTAGACTCAATAATCTAGTTCACATCGCTATGTGACTAATACCCAAAGAGTACTAAGGTGTGATCATGTTTTGCTTGTGAGAGAAGTTTAGTCAACGGGTCTGCCACATTCAGATTTGTATGTATTTTACAAATTTCTATGTCAATAATGCTCTGCACGGAGCTACTCTAGCTAATTGCTCCCACTTTGAATATGTATCCAGATTGAGACTTTGAGTCATCTGGATCAGTGTCAAAACTTGCATTGACGTAACGCTTTACGACGAACCTTTTGTCACCTCCATAATCGAGAAACATATCCTTATTCCACTAAGGATAATTTTGACCAATGTCCAGTGATCTACTCCTAGATCACTATTGTACTCCCTTGTCAAACTCAGGGCAGGGTATACAATAGGTCTGGTACACAGCATGGCATACTTTATAGAACCTATGGCTAAGGCATAGGGAATGACTTTCATTCTCTCTCTATCTTCTGTCGTGGTCGGGTTTTGAGTCTTACTCAACTTCACACCTTGTAACACAGGCAAGAACTCCTTCTTTGACTGTTCCATTTTGAACTACTTCAAAATCTTGTCAAGGTATGTACTCATTGAAAAAGTTATCAAGCATCTTGATCTATCTTTATAGAGCTTGATGCTTAATATGTAAGCAGCTTCACCGAGGTCTTTCTTTGAAAACTCCTTTCAAACATTCCTTTATGCTTTGCAGAATAATTCTACATTATCTCCGATCAACAATATGTCGTTCACATATACTTATCATAAATGTTCTAGTCCTCCCACTCACTTTCTTGTAAATACAGGCTTCGCCGCAAGTCTGTATAAAACTATATGCTTTGATCAACTTATCAAAGCGTATATTCCAACTCCGAGATGCTTGCACCAGTCCATAGATGGATCGCTGGAGCTTGCATATTTTGTTAGTACCTTTAGGATTGACAAAACCTTCTGGTTGGATCATATACAACTCTTCTTTAATAAATCCATTAAGGAATGCAGTTTTGTTTATCCATTTGCCAGATTTCATAAAATGCGGCAATTGCTAACATGATTCAGACAGACTTAAACATAGATACGACTGAGAAACTGTCATCGTAGTCAACACCTTGAACTTGTCGAAAACCCTTTTGCGACAATTCTAGCTTTGTAGATAGTAACACTACTATCAGCGTCCATCTTCCTCTTGAAGATCCATTTAATCTCAATGGCTCGCCGATCAATGGGCAAGTCAATCAAAGTCCATACTTTGTTCTCATACATGGATCTCATCTCAGATTTTATGGCCTCAAGCCATTTCGTGGAATCTGGGCTCATCATCGCTTCCTCATAGTTCGTAGACTCGTCATGGTCAAGTAACATGACCTCCAAAATAGGATTACCGTACCACTCTGGTGCGGATCTCAATCTGGTTTACCTACGAGGTTCGGTAGTAACTTGATCTGAAGTTACATGATCATCATCATTAGCTTCCTCACTAATTGGTGTAGCAGTCACAGGAACCGATTTTTGTGATGAACTACTTTCCAATAAGGGAGCAGGTACAGTTACCTCATCAAGTTCTACTTTCCTTCCACTCACTTCTTTCGAGAGAAACTCCTTCTCTAGAAAGGATCCATTCTCAGCAATGAATAACTTGCCTTCGGATCTGTGATAGAAGGTGTACCCAACATTTTCTTTTGGGTATCCTATGAAGATGTACTTCTCCGACTTGGGTTTGAGCTTATCAAGATGAAACTTTTTCACATAAGCATTGCAACCCCAAACTTTAAGAAACGACAGCTTAGGTTTCTTGCTAAACCACAGTTCATACGGTGTCGTCTCAACGGATTTAGATGGTGCCCTATTTAACGTGAATGTAGTTGTCTCTAATGCATAACCTCAAAATTATAGTGGTTAATCGGTAAGAAACATCATAGATTGCACTATATCCAATAATAGTACGGTTATGACATTTAGACACACCATTATGCTGTGGTGTTAC
>NW_021257647.1:0-1525 GCF_002162155.2 Triticum dicoccoides | reverse complement strand
TTTTTTTCCAGTTTTTTTGTTTTGTTTTGTGCATTATTTATTTTCTTTTGTTTTTTGCTTTATTTTTAATTCTTTTTGCTTTTAGTTTTAGGAAAATTATAAACTTTCCACTTTTTTTGTTTTTTTGTTTTCTTTCTTGCTTTATTTATTTTATTTTGTTTCTACTTACAACAAAAATACTTATTGTTGCTATTTTTAATTATTACGAGGGCCGAACCATAAGACATTAAAGCATTTCAAATGAACTCTGAAAAAGTTGAAAGTTGGCATGGTATCATAAATTGACCCACACATAGCATGTGCATGTACAAATGGACAATGGTATCATACTCGTCAGTTACAAAGTTGGCATGGTATCATCATAATAATTGCGGGAGAAAGTCTTCACTTTTTCTTCGCTTGTGTCATTTGCTTATTGCGCCGTAACCATGGATAATCTTCATCGTTTATCAGGATGCTGGGGTTAGCCTTGACTTTAAAGGGAGGAATTTCATGAAACTTTTCATAATCTTCAGACATGTCTGTCTTGTCCTCCACTCCCACGATGTCCCTTTTTCCTGAAAGAACTATGTGGCGCTTTGGCTCATCGTATGATGTATTCGCTTCCTTATCTTTTCTCTTTCTCGGTCTGGTAGACATGTCATTCACATAGATAACCTGTGCCACATCATTGGCTAGGACGAACGGTTCGTCAGTGTACCTAAGATTTTTCAGATCCACTGTTGTCATTCGTACTGTGGGTCTACCTGTACCCCGCCTCCTGACACATTGACCCATTTGCACTTAAACAAAGGGACCTTAAAATTATGTCCATAGTCAAGTTCCCATATGTCCACTATGTAACCATAATATGTGTCATTTCCCCTCTCGGTTGTTGCATCAAAGCGGACACCGCTGTTTTGGTTGGTGCTCTTTTGATCTTGGTCAATCGTGTAAAATATATTCCCGTTTATCTCGTATCCTTTCCAAATCAATACAGTCAAAGATGGTCCCCTGGATAACAAGTACAGCTCATCACAAATAGTGTTGGCAGCTCTGATACGTGCTTCCAACCAACTGCTGAAAGTCCTGATGTGTTCACATGTAATCCAGTCGTCGCACTGCTCTGGGTGTTTGGAGCGCAGACTGTTCTTGTGTTCATCGACATACGGGGTTACCAAGGTAGAGTTCTGTAGAACTGTGTAGTGTGCTTGAGACCAAGAATATCCGTCCCTGCATATTATTGAGTCCCTTCCAAGAGTGCCTTTTCCAGTCAGTCTCCCCTCATACCGCGATTTAGGGAGACCTATCTTCTTAAGGCCAGGAATGAAGTCAACACAAAACCCGATGACATCCTCTGTTTGATGGCCCATGGAGATGCTTCCTTCTGGCCTAGCGCGGTTACGGACATATTTCTTTAGGACTCCCATGAACCTCTCAAAGGGGTACATATTGTGTAGAAATACGGGGCCCAGAATGACAATCTCGTCAACTAGATAAACTAGGACGTGCGTCATGATATTGAAGAAGGATGGTGGGAACACCA
>NW_021257646.1:11942-15098 GCF_002162155.2 Triticum dicoccoides | reverse complement strand
ACTGAAAGATCCACTAATAAAAAAGTGCATGCGGTAGAAGAAATTAATGTTTTGAGTGGAAAGATGGATGAACTTATGAAATTATTTGCTACTAAGAGTGTTGAAGGAAATATGCCCTAGAGGCAATACTAAAGTTATTATTTATTTCCTTATATCATGATAAATGTTTATTATTCATGCTAGAATTGTATTAACCAGAAACATAATACATGTGTGAATACATAGACGAACAGAGTGTCACTAGTATGCCTCTACTTGACTAGCTCGTTGATCAAAGATGGTTATGTTTCCTAACCATAGACATGAGTTGTCATTTGATTAACGGGATCACATCATTAGGAGAATGATGTGATTGACTTGACCCATTCCGTTAGCATAGCACTTGATCGTTTAGTTTGTTGTTATTGCTTTCTTCATGACTTATACATGTTCCTATGACGATGAGATTATGCAACTCCCGTTTACCGGAGGAACACTTTGTGTGCCATCAAACGTCACAACGTAACTGGGTGATTATAAAGGTGCTCTACAGGTGTCTCCGAAGGTACTTGTTGGGTTGGTGTATTTCGAGATTAGGATTTGTCACTCCGATTGACGGAGAGGTATCTCTAGGCCCTCTTGGTAATGCACATCACTTAAGCCTTGCAAGCATTGCAACTAATGAGTTAGTTGCAGGATGATGTATTACGGAACGAGTAAAGAGACTTGCCGGTAACGAGAGTGAACTAGGTATTGAGATACCAACGATCGAATCTCGGGCAAGTAACATACCGATGACAAAGGGAACAACGTATGTTGTTATGCGATCTGACCGATAAAGAAGGAAAAGGGCCTCAAGAGTGGCCGCACCCCTCCCCTTGGTCTGGTCCGAATTGGACTAGGGAAGGGGGGCACCCATTCCTTCCTTCTCCTTTTCCCTTCCTCTTTTCCTATTCCATATGGGAGGTGGAATCCTACTAGGACTAGGGAGTCCTAGTAGGACTCCACACTTGGCGCGCCCCCTCCTAGGGCCAGCCTCCTCCTCCCTTGCTACTTTAAATACGGGTGCAGTGGGCACCCCAAAGACACAACAATTGATCATTGATCTCTTAGCCGTGTGCGGTGCCCCCTTCCACCATAATCCTCGATAATATTGTAGCGGTGCTTAGGCGAAGCCCTGCGACGGTAGAACATCAATTGTCACCACGCTGTTATGCTGATGGAACTCTTCCCCGACATTTTGCTGGATTGGAGTCCGGGGATCGTCATCGAGCTGAACGTGTGCTAGAACTCGGAGGTGCCGTAGTTTCGGTGCTTGATCGGTCGGGCCGTGAAGACGTACGACTACATCAACTGCGTTGTGCTAACGCTTCCGCTTTCGGTCTACGAGGGTACGTAGACAACACTCTCCCCTTTCATTGCTATGCATCACCATGATCTTGCGTGTGCATATGAAATTTTTTGAAATTACTATGTTCCCCAACAGTGGCATCCGAGCCTAGGTTTTATGCGTTGATGTTATGCACGAGTAGAACACAAGTGAGTTGTGGGCGATATAAGTCATACTGCTTACCAGCATGTCGTACTTTGGTTCGGCGGTATTGTTGGATGAAGCGGCCCGGACCGACATTACGCGTATGCTTACGCGAGACTGGTTCTACCGACGTGCTTTGCACACAGGTGGTTGGCGGGTGTCAGTTTCTCCAACTTTAGTTGAACCAAGTGTGGCTACGCCCGGTCCTTGCGAAGGTTAAAACAGCACCAACTTGACAAACTATCATTGTGGTTTTGATGCGTAGGTAAGAACGATTCTTGTTAAGCCCGTAGCAGCCACGTAAAACTTGCAACAACAAAGTAGAGGACGTCTAACTTGTTTTTGGCATGTTGTGATGTGATATGGTCAAGACATGATGCTAAATTTTATTGTATGAGATGATCATGTTTTGTAACCGAGTTATCGGCAACTGGCAGGAGTCATATGGTTGTCGCTTTATTGTATGCAATGCAATCGCGTTGTAATGCTTTACTTTATCACTAAGCGGTAGCGATAGTCGTGGAAGCATAAGATTGGCGAGACGACAACGATGCTACGATGGAGATCAAGGTGTCACGCCGGTGACGATGGTGATCATGACGGTACTTCGGAGATGGAGATCACAAGTACAAGATGATGATGGCCATATCATATCACTTATATTGATTGCATGTGATGTTTATCTTTTATGCATCTTATCTTGCTTTGATTGACGGTAGCATTATAAGATGATCCCTCACTAAATTATCAAAGTATAAGTGTTCTCCCTGAGTATGCACCGTTGCGAAAGTTCTTCGTGCTGAGACACCACGTGATGATCGGGTGTGATAGGCTCTACGTTCAAATACAACGGGTGCAAAACAGTTGCACACGCGGAATACTCAGGTTAAACTTGATGAGCCTAGCATATAACAGATATGGCCTCGGAACACGGAGACCGAAAGGTCGAGCGTGAATCATATAGTAGATATGATCAACATAGTGATGTTCACCATTGAAACTACTCCATCTCACGTGATGATCGGACATGGTTTAGTTGATTTGGATCACGTGATCACTTAGAGGATTAGAGGGATGTCTATCTAAGTGGGAGTTCTTAAGTAATATGATTAATTGAACTTTAATTTATCATGAACTTAGTCCTAGTAGTATTAGCATATCTATGTTGTAGATCAATAGCTTGTGTTTAGCTCCCCTATTTTATTTTTGATATGTTCCTAGAGAAAACTAAGTTGAAAGATGTTAGTAGCAATGATGCGGATTGGATCCGTGATCTGAGGTTTATCCTCATTGCTGCACAGAAGAATTATGTCTTTGATGCACCGCTAGGTGACAAACCTATTGCAGGAGCAGATGCAGATGTTATGAACATTTGGCTAGCTCAATATGATGACTACTTGATAGTTTAGTGCACCATGCTTAAATGGCTTAGAATCGGGACTTCAAAGACGTTTTGAACGTCATGGACCATATGAGATGTTCCAGGAGTTGAAGTTAATATTTCAAGCAAATACCCGAGTTGAGAGATATGAAGTCTCCAACAAGTTCTATAGCTAAAAGGTGGAGGAGAATAGCTCAAGCAGTGAGCATGTGCTCAGATTGTCTGGGTACTACAATCGCTTGAATCAAGTGGGAGTTAATCT
>NW_021257646.1:0-11817 GCF_002162155.2 Triticum dicoccoides | reverse complement strand
CAAGGGATAACGGAAACGATTCCCAAGCTCTTCGTAATGCTGAAATCGACGAAGGTAGAAATCAAGAAAAATATCAAGTGTTGATGGTAGACAAGACCGCTAGTTTCAAGAAAAGGGCAAAGGGAAAAAGGGGAACTTCAAGAAGAACGGCAAGCAAGTTGCTGCTCAAGTGAAGAAGCCCAAGTCTGGTCCTAAGCCTAAGACTAAGTGCTTCTACTGCAAAGGGACTGGTCACTGGAAGCGGAACTGCCCCAAGTATTTGGCGGATAAGAAGGATGGCAAAGTGAACAAAGGTATATTTGATATACAGATTATTGATGTGTATTTTACTAGTGTTCGTAGTAACCCCTCAGTATTTGATACTGGTTCAGTTGCTAAGAGTAGTAACTCGAAACGGGAGTTGCAGAATGAACATAGACTAGTTAAGGGTGAAGTGACGATGTGTGCTGGAAGTGGTTCCAAGATTGATATGATCATCATCGCACACTCCCTATACTTTTGGGATTATTGTTGAACCTAAATAAGTGTTATTTGGTGTTTGCGTTGAGCATGAATATGATTTGATCATGTTTATTGCAATACGGTTATTCATTTAAGTAAGAGAATAAATTGTTGTTCTGTTTACATGAATAAAACCTTATATGGTTACACACCCAATGAAAATGGTTCGTTGGATCTCGATCGTAGTGATACACATATTCATAAATTAAAATCAAAAGATGCAAAGTTAATAATGATGGTGCAATTTATTTGTGGCACTGCCATTTAGGTCATATTGGTGTAAAGCGCATGAAGAAAATCCATGCTGATGGGCTTTTGGAATCACTTGATTATGAATCAGTTGATGCTTGCGAACCATGCCTCATGGGCAAGATGACTAAGACTCTGTTCTCCAGAACAATGGAGTGAGCAACAGATTTGTTGGAAATCATACGTATTGATGTATGTGGTCCGATGAATATTCAGGCTCATGGCAGGTATCATTATTTTCTGATCTTCACAGATGATTTGAGCAGATATGAGTATATCTACTTGATGAAACACAAGTCTGAAACATTTGAAAAGTTCAAAATTTTCAGAGTGAAGTGGAGAACCATCGTAACAAAAATGAAAGTTTCTACGATATGATCGCAGAAGTAAAATATTTGAGTTACGAGTTTAGCCTTCAGTTAAAAACAATGTGAAATAGTTTCACTACTCACGCCACCTGGAACACCACATCATAATGGTGTGTCCGAACGTCATAACCGTACTTTATTAGATATGGTGCGATCTATGATGTCTCTTACCGATCTACCACTATCATTTTGGGGTTATGCATTAGAGACGGCTGCATTCACGTTAAATAGGGCACCATCTAAATCCGTTGAGACGACACCGTATGAACTATGGTTTGGCAAGAAACCTAAGCTGTCGTTTCTTAAAGTTTGAGGTTACAATGCTTATGTGAAAAAGTTTCAACCTGATAAGCTCTAACCCAAATCGGAGAAGTGCGTCTTCATAGGATACCCAAAAGAAAATGTTGGGTACACCTTCTATCACAGATACGAAGGCAATATATTCATTGCTTTGAATGGATCCTTTCTAGAAAAGGAGTTTCTCTCGAAAGAAGTGAGTGGGAGGAAAGTAGAACTTGATGAGGTAACTGTACCTTCTCCCTTATTGGAAAGTAGTTCATCACAGAAATCTGTTTCTGTGACTACTACACCGATTAGTGAGGAAGCTAATGATGATGATCATGTAACTTCAGATCCAGTTACTACCGAACCTCGTAGGTAAACCAGAGTGAGATCCGCACCAGAGTGGTACCGTAATCCTATTCTAGAGGTCATGTTACTTGACCATGACGAGCCTACGAACTATAAGGGAGCGATAATGAGCCCAGATTCCGCGAAATGGCTTGAGGCCATGAAATATGAGATGAGATCCATGTATGAGAACAAACTATGGACTTTGATTGACTTGCCCAACGATCGGCAAGCCATTGAGATTAAATGGATCTTCAAGAGGAAGACGGACACTGATAGTAGTGTTACTATCTACAAAGCTAGAATTGTCGCAAAAAGGTTTTCGACAAGTTCAAGGTGTTGACTACGATGAGAGTTTCTCACTCGTATCTATCCTTAAGTCTGTCTGAATCATGTTAGCAATTGCCGCATTTTATGAAATCTGGCAAATGGATAAACAAAACTGCATTCCTTAATGGATTTATTAAAGAAGAGTTGTATATGATGCAACCACAAGGTTTTTGTTAATCCTAAAGGTACTAACAAAATATGCAAGCTCCAGCGATCCATCTATGGACAGGTGCAAGCATCTCGGAGTTGGAATATACGCTTTGATAAGTTGATCAAAGCATATAGTTTTATACAGACTTGCGGTGAAGCATGTATTTACAAGAAAGTGAGTGGGAGCACTACAGTATTTCTGATAAGTATATGTGAAAGACATATTGTTGATCAGAGATAATGTAGAATTATTCTGCAAAGCATCAAGGAATGTTTGAAAGGAGTTTTTCAAAGAAAGACCTCGGTGAAGCTGCTTATATATTGAGCATCAAGATCTATAGAGATAGATCAAGACGCTTGATAAGTTTTTCAATGAGTACATACCTTGACAAGATTTTGAAGTAGTTCAAAATGGAACAGTCAAAGAAGGAGTTCTTGCCTGTGTTACAAAGGTGTGAAGTTGAGTAAGACTCAAAACCCGACCACGGCAGAAGATAGAGAGAGAATGAAAGTCATTCCCTATGCCTCAGCCATAGGTTCTATAAAGTATGCCATGTTGTGTACCAGACCTATTGTATACCCTGCCCTGAGTTTGGCAAGGGAGTACAATAGTGATCTATGAGCAGATCACTGGACATTGGTCAAAATTATCCTTAGTGGAATAAGGATATGTTTCTCGATTATGGAGGTGACAAAAGGTTCGTCGTAAAGGGTTACGTCGATGCAAGTTTTGACACTGATCCAGATGACTCTAAGTCTCAATCTGGATACATATTGAAAGTGGGAGCAATTATCTAGAGTAGCTCCATGCAGAGCATTGTTGACATAGAAATTTGCAAAATACTTACGGATCTGAATGTGGCAGACCCGTTGACTAAACTTTTCTCACAAGCAAAACATGATCACACCTCAGTACTCTTTGGGTGTTAATCACATAGCGATGTGAACTAGATTATTGACTCTAGTAAACCCTTTGGGTGTTGGTCACATGTCGATGTGAACTATGGGTGTTAATCACATGGTGAAGTGAACCATTGATGTTAAATCACATGGCAATGTGAACTAGATTATTGACTCTAGTGCAAGTGGGAGACTGAAGGAAATATGCCCTAGAGGCAATAATAAAGTTATTATTTATTTCCTTATATCATGATAAATGTTTATTATTCATGCTAGAATTGTATTAACCGAAAACATAATACATGTGTGAATACATAGACAAACAGAGTGTCACTAGTATGCCTCTACTTGACTAGCTCGTTGATCAAAGATGGTTATGTTTCCTAACCATAGACATGAGTTGTCATTTGATTAATGGGATCACATCATTAGGAGAATGATGTGATTGACTTGACCCATTCCGTTAGCATAGCACTTGATCGTTTAGTTTGTTGCTATTGCTTTCTTCATGACTTATACATGTTCCTATGACTATGAGATTATGCAACTCCCGTTTACCGGAGGAACACTTTGTGTGCCACCAAACGTCACAATGTAACTGGGCGATTATAAAGGTGCTCTACAGGTGTCTCCGAAGGTACTTGTTGGGTTGGCGTATTTCGAGATTAGGATTTGTCACTCCGATTGACGGAGAGGTATCTCTGGGCCCTCTCCGTAATGCACATCACTTAAGCCTTGCAAGCATTGCAACTAATGAGTTAGTTGCAGGATGATGTATTACGGAACGAGTAAAGAGACTTGCCGATAACGAGAGTGAACTATGTATTGAGATATCGACAATCGAATCTCGGGCAAGTAACATACCGATGACAAAGGGAACAACGTATGTTGTTATGCGGTCTGACCGATAAAGATCTTCGTAGAATATGTGGGAGCCAATATGAGCATCCAGGTTCCGCTATTGGTTATTGACCGGAGACGTGTCTCGGTCATGTCTACATTGTTCTCGAACCCGTAGGGTCCGCACGCTTAAGGTTTCGATGACAGTTATATTATGAGTTTATGAGTTTTGATGTACCGAAGGAGTTCGGAGTCCCGGATGAGATCGTGGACATGACGAGGAGTCTCGAAATGGTCGAGACATAAAGATCGATATATTGGACGACTATATTCGGACATCGGAAAGGTTCCGAGCGATTCGGATATTTTTCGGAGTACCGGAGAGTTATGGGAATACGTATTGGGCCTTATTGGGCCATACGGGAAAGAAGGAAAAGGGCCTCAAGGGTGGCTGCACCCCTCCCCTTGGTCTGGTCCGAATTGGACTAGGGAAGGGGGCGCCCCCTTCCTTCCTTCTCCTTTTCCCTTCCTCTTCTCGTATTCCATATGGGAGGTGGAATCCTACTAGGACTAGGGAGTCCTAGTAGGACTCCACACTTGGCGCGCCCCCTCCTAGGGCCGGCCTCCTCCTCCCTTGCTCCTTTATATACGGGTGCAGGGGGGCACCCCAAAGACACAACAATTGATCATTGATCTCTTAGCCGTGTGCGGTGCCCCCTTCCACCATAATCCTCGATAATATTGTAGCGGTGCTTAGGCGAAGCCCTGCGACGGTAGAACATCAAGATCGTCTGCTGACGGAACTCTTCCCCGACATTCTGCTGGATCGGAGTCCGGGGATCGTCATCGAGCTGAACGTGTGCTAGAACTCGGAGATGTCGTAGTTTCGGTGCTTGATCGGTCGGGCCGTGAAGACATACGACTACATCAACCGCGTTGTGCTAACGCTTCCGCTTCCGGTCTACGAGGGTACGTAGACAACACTCTCCCCTCTCGTTGCTATGCATCACCATGATCTTGCGTGTGCGTAGGAAATTTTTTGAAATTACTACGTTCCCAACAAGTGTTTCATCTGATCCTAGTGATATGCCTTTGTCTACTTTGATTGAGAATAATAATGAATCTATGGATGTGAATTTTGTTGGTAGGAATAATTTTGGTAACAACGCGTATAGAGGAAATTTCAACTCTAGGCCTTATTCTAGTAATCCCTCCAATAATTATGGTAATTCCTACAACAATTCTTATGGAAATTATAATAAGATTCCCTCTGATTTTGAATCTATTATTAAAGAATTTATTTCTTCACAAAATAATTTTAATGCTATGATTGAAGAAAAATTGCTTAAGATTGATGATTTGGCTAGGAACGTTGATAGAATTTCTCTTGATGTTGATTCTTTAAAGCTTAGATCTATTCCTCCTAAGCATGATATCAATGCGTCTCTCAAAACCATGAGAATTTCCATTGATGAGTGCAAGGAAAGAACCGCTAGGACGCGTGCTATGAAAGACGCCTTTATTAAAGCGTGTTCTTCCAATTCCTACGAAAATAAAGATGAAGATCTAAAAGTTATTGATGTGTCCCCTATTAAATCTTTGTTTTGCAATATTAATCTTGATAATGATGGGACTGAATATGATCCACCTTTACCTAGAAGGCGTTCTAAAAATTCGGAGTATGTAGATCTTGATGGTGAAATTGATAAAAGTGGGATTAAAAGAAATAAAACCCTAGATGATGCTAAACCCACTATATTGTATTTCAAGGAATTTATTTATGAAAATTGCTCTTTAATTGATTGTATTTCCTTGTTGCAATCCGTGCTAAATTCTCCTCATGCTTATAGTCAAAATAAAGCCTTTACCGAACATATCGTTGATGCCTTGATGCAATCTTATGAAGAAAAACTTGAGTTGAAAGTTTCTATCCCTAGAAAACTTTATGATGAGTGGGAACCTACTATTAAAATTAAAATTAAAAATTATGAGTTTTATGCTTTGTGTGATTTGGGTGCTAGTGTCTCTACTATTCCCAAAACTTTGTGTGATTTGCTAGATTTTCGTATTTTGATGATTGCTCTCTAAACTTGCATCTTGTGGATTCCACTATTAAGAAACCTATGGGAAGAATTAATGATGTTCTTATTGTTGCAAATAGGAATTATGTGCCCGTAGATTTTATCGTTCTTGATATAGATTGCAATCCTTCTTGCCCTATTATTCTCGGTAGACCTTTCCTTAGAACAGTTGGTGCAATTATTGATATGAAGGAAGGGAATATTAGATTTTAATTGCCATTAAAAAGGGGCATGGAACACTTCCCTAGAAATAAAATAAAATTACCATATGAATCTATCATGAGAGCCACTTATGGATTGCCTACCAAAGATGGCAATACCTAGATCTATTCTTGCTTGTTATGCCTAGTTAGGGGCGTTAAACGATAGCGCTTGTTGGGAGGCAACCCAATTTTATTTTTATTCCTTGCTTTTTGTTCCTGTTTAGTAATAAATAAATTATTTAGCCTCTGTTTTGGTTGTGTTTTTTTTTGTGTTTAATTATTGTTTGTGCCAAGTAGAACCGTTGGGAAGACTTGGGGAAAGTCTTGTTGAACTTGCTGTAAAAAACAGAAACTTTAGCGCTCACAAGAACTGCTGTAATTTTTATTTGGAGAGTGCTATTTAGTTAATTATTTTTGCAAATGATTAATAGATAAATTCCTCACGTCCAGAAATTTATTTTAGAATTTTTGGTGTTTCAGATCTTGCGCTAGCTACAGATTACTACAGACTGTTCTGTTTTTGACAGATTCTGTTTTTCATGTGTTGTTTGCTTATTTTGATGAATCTATGGCTAGTAAAATAGTTTATAAATCATAGAGAAGTTGGAATACAGTAGGTTTTACACCAATATAAATAAATAATGAGTTCATTACAGTAACTTGAAGTGGTCTTTTGTTTTCTTTCGCTAACGGAGCTCACGAGATTTTCTACTTTAAGTTTTGTGTTGTGAAGTTTTCAAGTTTTGGGTAAAGATTTGATGGATTATGGAACAGGGAGTGGCAAGAGCCTAAGCTTGGGGATGCCCATGGCACCCCCAAGATAATCTAAGGACACCAAAAAGTCAAACCTTGGTGATGCCCCGGAAGGCATCCCCTCTTTCGTCTACTTCCATCGGTAACTTTACTTGGAGCTATATTTTTATTCACCACATGATATGTGTTTTGCTTGGAGCGTCTTTTATGATTTGAGTATTTGCTTGTTAGTCTACCACAATCATACTTGTTGTACACACCTTTTAAGAGAGCCATACATAATTTGGAATTTGATTGAATACTCTATGTGCTTCACTTATATCTTTTGAGCTCTATAGTTTTACTCTAGTGCTTCACTTATATCTTTTGAGTTTTATAGTTTTGCTCTAGTGCTTCACTTATATCTTTTAGAGCACGGTGGTGGATTTGTTTTATAGAAACTATTGATCTCTCATGCTTCACTTAGATTATTTTGAGATTCTTAATAGCATGGTAATTTGCGTAATAATAATATGCTTGGTATTCAAGATTTGTAAAACTTTCTTTTGAGTGCGTTGAATACTAAGAAAAAAATTGATGCTTGATAATTGTTTTGAGATATGAGGATGGTGATATTAGAGTCATGCTAGTTGAGTAGTTGTGAATTTGAGAAATGCTTGTGTTAAAGTTTGTGATTCTCGTAGCACGCACGTATGGTGAACCGTTATGTGATGAAGTTGGAGCATGATTTATTTATTGATTGTCTTCCTTACGAGTGGCGGTCGGGGATGAGCGATGGTCTTTTCCTACCAATCTATCCCCCTAGGAGCATACGCGCGTAATACTTTGCTTTGATAACTTCTTGATTTTTGCAATAAGTATATGAGTTCTTTATGACTAATGTTGAGTCCATGGATTATACGCACTTTCCTTCCTTCCACCATTGCTAGCCCCTCTAATACCGCGCACTTTTCGCCGGTATCATACACCCACCAAATACCTTCCTCAAAACAGCCACCATACCTACCTATCATGGCATTGTTGGGGAACGTAGTAATTTCAAAAAAATTCCTACGCACACGCAAGATCATGGTGATGCACAGCAACGAGAGGGGAGAGTGTTGTCTACGTACCCTCATAGACCAGAAGCGGAAGCGTTATAACAACGCGGTTGATGTAGTCGTACGTCTTCACGGCCTGACCGATCAAGCACCGAAACTATGGCACCTCCGAGTTTTTGCACACGTTCAGCTCGATGACGATCCTCGGACTCCGATCCAGCAAAGTGTCGGGGATGAGTTCCGTCAGCATGACGGCGTGGTGACGATCTTGATGTTCTACCGTCGCAGGGCTTCGCCTAAGCACCGCTACAATATTATCGAGGATTATGGTGGAGGGGGGCACCGCACACGGCTAAGAGATCAATGATCAATTGTTGTGTCTTTGGGGTGCTCCCCTGCCCCGTATATAAAGGAGTGGAGGGGGGCGGCCAAGGAGGGTGGCGCCCCCAAGGGGGGGAGTCCAACTCCCACCGGGAGTAGGACTCCCCTTTTTCCTATTAGGAGTAGGAGAGGGAAGGAAGAGGAAGGAGGGAGGAAGGAAAGGGGGGCCGGCCCCCTCCCAATTCGGATTGGGCTTGGGGGGCGCCCCCTCCCTTGCTCCTTTCCCCTCCTTTACACTAAGGCCCAATAAGGCCCATATACCTCCCGGGGGGTTCCGATAACCTCCCGGTGATCCGATATTGTCCCAATCTTACCCGGAACCTTTCCGGTGTCCAAATATAGTCGTCCAATATATCGATCTTTATGTCTCGACCATTTCGAGACTCCTCGTCAAGTCCGTGATCACATCCGGGACTCCGAACAACCTTCGGTACATCAAAATATATAAACTCATAATGAAACTGTCATCGTAACATTAAGCGTGCGGACCCTACGGGTTCGAGAACAATGTAGACATGACTGAGACACGTCTCCGGTCAATAACCAATAGCGGAACCTGGATGCTCATATTGGCTCCTACATATTCTACGAAGATCTTTATCGGTCAGATCGCATAACAACATACGTTGTTCCCTTTGTCATCGGTATGTTACTTGCCCGAGATTCGATCGTCGGTATCTCAATACCTAGTTCAATCTCGTTACCGGCAAGTCTCTTTACTCATTCCGTAATACATCATCTTGCAACTGACTTATTAGTTGCATTGCTTGCAAGGCTTAAGTGATGTGTATTACCGAGAGGGCCCAGAGATACCTCTCCGACAATCGGAGCGACAAATCCTAATCTCGAAATACGCCAACCCAACATGTACCTTTGGAGACACCTGTAGAGCACCTTTATAATCACCCAGTTACGTTGTGACGTTTGGTAGCACACAAAGTGTTCCTCCGGTAAACGGGAGTTGCATAATCTCATAGTCATAGGAACATGTATAAGTCATGAAGAAAGCAATAGCAACATACTAAACGATCGAGTGCTAAGCTAATGGAATGGGTCATGTCAATCAAATGAGAACTCATGTCTATGGTTAGGAAACATAACCATCTTCGATTAACGAGCTAGTCAAGTAGAGGCATACTAGTGACACTTTGTTTGTCTATGTATTCACACAAGTATTACATTTCCGGTTAATACAATTCTAGCATGAATAATAAACATTTATCATGATATAAGGAAATAAATAATAACTTTATTATTGCCTCTAGGGCATATTTCCTTCAATCTCCCACTTGCACTATAGTCAATAATCTAGTTCACATCACCATGTGATTTAACATCAATAGTTCACATTACCATGTGATTAACACCCATAGTTCACATCGTCACATGACCAACACCCAAAAGGTTTACTAGACTCATTAATCTAGTTCACATCGCTATGTGACTAATACCCAAAGAGTACTAAGGTGTGATCATGTTTTGCTTGTGAGAGAAGTTTAGTCAACGGGTCTGCCACATTCAGATTTGTATGTATTTTACAAATTTCTATGTCAACAATGCTCTGCACGGAGCTACTCTAGCTAATTGCTCCCACTTTGAATATGTATCCAGATTGAGACTTTGAGTCATCTGGATCAGTGTCAAAACTTGCATTGACGTAACGCTTTACGACGAACCTTTTGTCACCTCCATAATCGAGAAACATATCCTTATTCCACTAAGGATAATTTTGACCAATGTCCAGTGATCTACTCCTAGATCACTATTGTACTCCCTTGTCAAACTCAGGGCAGGGTATACAATAGGTCTGGTACACAGCATGGCATACTTTATAGAACCTATGGCTAAGGCATAGGGAATGACTTTCATTCTCTCTCTATCTTCTGTCGTGGTCGGGTTTTGAGTCTTACTCAACTTCACACCTTGTAACACAGGCAAGAACTCCTTCTTTGACTGTTCCATTTTGAACTACTTCAAAATCTTGTCAAGGTATGTACTCATTGAAAAAGTTATCAAGCATCTTGATCTATCTTTATAGAGCTTGATGCTTAATATGTAAGCAGCTTCACCGAGGTCTTTCTTTGAAAACTCCTTTCAAACATTCCTTTATGCTTTGCAGAATAATTCTACATTATCTCCGATCAACAATATGTCGTTCACATATACTTATCATAAATGTTCTAGTCCTCCCACTCACTTTCTTGTAAATACAGGCTTCGCCGCAAGTCTGTATAAAACTATATGCTTTGATCAACTTATCAAAGCGTATATTCCAACTCCGAGATGCTTGCACCAGTCCATAGATGGATCGCTGGAGCTTGCATATTTTGTTAGTACCTTTAGGATTGACAAAACCTTCTGGTTGGATCATATACAACTCTTCTTTAATAAATCCATTAAGGAATGCAGTTTTGTTTATCCATTTGCCAGATTTCATAAAATGCGGCAATTGCTAACATGATTCAGACAGACTTAAACATAGATACGACTGAGAAACTGTCATCGTAGTCAACACCTTGAACTTGTCGAAAACCCTTTTGCGACAATTCTAGCTTTGTAGATAGTAACACTACTATCAGCGTCCATCTTCCTCTTGAAGATCCATTTAATCTCAATGGCTCGCCGATCAATGGGCAAGTCAATCAAAGTCCATACTTTGTTCTCATACATGGATCTCATCTCAGATTTTATGGCCTCAAGCCATTTCGTGGAATCTGGGCTCATCATCGCTTCCTCATAGTTCGTAGACTCGTCATGGTCAAGTAACATGACCTCCAAAATAGGATTACCGTACCACTCTGGTGCGGATCTCAATCTGGTTTACCTACGAGGTTCGGTAGTAACTTGATCTGAAGTTACATGATCATCATCATTAGCTTCCTCACTAATTGGTGTAGCAGTCACAGGAACCGATTTTTGTGATGAACTACTTTCCAATAAGGGAGCAGGTACAGTTACCTCATCAAGTTCTACTTTCCTTCCACTCACTTCTTTCGAGAGAAACTCCTTCTCTAGAAAGGATCCATTCTCAGCAATGAATAACTTGCCTTCGGATCTGTGATAGAAGGTGTACCCAACATTTTCTTTTGGGTATCCTATGAAGATGTACTTCTCCGACTTGGGTTTGAGCTTATCAAGATGAAACTTTTTCACATAAGCATTGCAACCCCAAACTTTAAGAAACGACAGCTTAGGTTTCTTGCTAAACCACAGTTCATACGGTGTCGTCTCAACGGATTTAGATGGTGCCCTATTTAACGTGAATGTAGTTGTCTCTAATGCATAACCTCAAAATTATAGTGGTTAATCGGTAAGAAACATCATAGATTGCACTATATCCAATAATAGTACGGTTATGACATTTAGACACACCATTATGCTGTGGTGTTAC